>NC_091125.1:152069120-152369120 GCF_040183065.1 Periplaneta americana
ACTGCACCGACAATTAAATTTTCAGTCTAATCTTCTCAACCTTTCCTTAAATGTATTGATTTTGAGAGGACCACCCTGAAAGATTGCCGCAGTTAAGCTGTTCCAGTCTACTATTGTGCGGTTAACAAAGGAAAATTTTGCCACGTCCGTTCTTTGTTTTCTACATTTAAACTTCCTAATATGATCAGCCCTGCCTAAGAATGATGGTGTTGCTAATCTAGCATTGATGTCGGTCCATGCTTTGTGTCCCATTTGTGCCTTAAAAAATACGGTGAGTCTGGTTTTTCGTCGCCTTGATTTGAGAGATTCCCATATCTTCACCATATCCCTTTCCTATTTTGACTTATTTTACTGCCTTGCATTGGACCTTTTCTATTGAATCGATTTCGTTTTGTCTGTACGATCCCAACCTACTGCTCCATATTACAAAATTGGGTGAAGAAGGGTTTTGTAAGCTAATTCTTTTGACCTTCGGTTAGATTTCTTCAGAATACGCATAGAGAAATGAAGTGCTTTCCAGGCTTTCCTTGTGGTATTAGTGACTTGTTCCTCCCAACCCAGTTTGTTACTTAAATATATACCTAGGTATTTACAAGTGTTCACTTGTGGCATCAATGTACCGTTCAGCTGATATCTGAGACAAATTTCTTTATGCGTTCTACAGAAGGATATTGACTTACTTTTACTGACATTGATTTTCATTTTATTTTCTGTCGTCCAGAACCAGAAATTACAAGAACTTGTTGCTTGTATCCATTACACTATTAACTTGTTACTTGTAACTTTTATGAAACACGCCCCAGGCCGGGGATTGTACCCGGGCCACCTAGTTAGAAGAGTTAGAAGTCAAGCGCCCCATCTCTTAAGCAACAGACGTGGCATGGCTCTGGGAAAGCAGAATATCTGTCAAAAGAAGTGAGCCTCTGGAAGGCCCGTGTCCTTGGCAACGGATGCCGTCACGGGTGAAGCATGCCTCACACGTGTAATTAATTCCTCATAAGCACATAAATTTAAATTAAAACTCGCCTAATTGTCAGGGATACAAAACCGTACGAATTAAGCAATTTGCTGTAAATTACATTCCGACTCCACAAACACTCATATATTCGAGATATAACGAGGACGGACACGTTGTCATGGCAACTCTTAATTAAAACTCCACAGGAAATGTTGTCATAGCCTATTTTCCTTCAAAACTGGAGGAAGGAGCAGGTCTTTAACATCACCTGCTGTCTGTCTGTCCGTCTGCTGCTTGATGATAAATTTCAATCTCAGACTTATTTTAATTTTTCGTGTTTTTCGGAGCGTAAAATGAACTTAGCATACAGAGTTGGACTTTTCTGTCTAATACTCGGATCTTTGGCTACTATGAAATCTGCCTCCACATGAGGAACTATTAATAATGGAATTCCCCAAGGATCAATATTAGGTCTCCTACTTTTTCTAGTGTTCATAAATGATCTTGCCCCCCTAATAAAAGATGTAGGTTATCCCATATTATTTGCAGATGACACAAGTATAGTTTTTTTTAGTTGGTTATTTAACGACGCTGTATCAACTACGAAGTTATTTAGTATCGATGAGGTTGGTGATAGCGAGATGGTATTTGGCGAGATGAGGCCGAGGATTCGCCATAGATTATCTGGCATTCAGCTTACTGTTGGGGAAAACCTCGGAAAAAACCCAACCAGGTAATCAGCCCAAGCGGGGATCGAACCCGCGCTCGAGCGCAACTTCAGACCGGCAGGCAAGCGCCGGTGGCTGACACAAGTATAGTAATTACAGTTAATAACTCCAACACATTCCAATCTTCAACAGAAGAAATTCTCTTCAAAATATGTCACTGGTTCTCAGTCAATGAATAGTATTAAATTGTAACAAAACTAACATAATTCAATTTAAATCCTGTGCAAATTCAACCTTGCAAATTTCTAGCGCAATAATTAACAACAGATCCCTATTAGAAACAACGACAACCAAATTTCTTGGCTTAAAAATCGATAATGTGTTAAAATGGAAGAATCATATTAAAGAAATTATCCCCAAAACTGAATTCAGCATGTTTTGCTATTAGATCTATGCAAAAGATAGTAAATGTCAATACCTTAAAAACAATATAGACCTACTTTGCATACTTCCACTCGGTAATGAGTTTTGGAATAATATTCTGGGGAAATTCCACAGATACTAACAGTATATTTCTATTACAGAAAAGAGTAATTAGAATAATAGTAGGTGTCAAATCTATGGAATCGTGTAGGACTAGTTTAAAAAAACTACAAATAATGTCCATGGCTTGTCAGTATATTTTTCATTAATAATCTTCCTCGTATGTAATCGTGAAAACTTTGTAACTAATTCAACAGTTCATGGCATAAATAGACGTCAAAAATGACTTCCATACTCCATCGGTAAGTCTATAAAAAATGATTGCGTTATATGGCAGTAAAAATTGTTAATAGCCTCCCTATCGATATAAAAAATGAAACTCAAAACATAAGATTATTTAGGGCCAAATTAAAGTAGTACCTTATTTCTCACGCCTTCTATTCTATAGGTGAATTTATGACATTCAACAACGCTTCATGAAATTGATACTAAAACTTTGTGTTGTACTAGTAGACTATACTGTAAACCTCTTCTGTATATATTTCAACTAGACTGTGACTAAATTAAACATTTTTAGTAGTATATTTAATGATAAAACACACATGTTAGGTCAATAATACAGTATTCATTGATTTTATGAAATACATTAAAGGTGATATGTTACAGTTGTATGAACACTAATAAGTACAATAAGTTTATTGAAGATGTTAGTCAGACATGTTTCGGAGATGCTTCTCCATCTTCAGTGACTAATTACAACGACGATGTGGTTCAGTTGTTCGAATCGTGTTCTTGCTTGGCTTAAAGGAGACTAACCTACATTAGTAAAGTCTGTACTGTGGCATGTATCTGCTTCACCCGCAACTCATGTACTGAAAATCACATAGGAAAGGTAATCATACCTACTTCTTCTCCCATCATGTCCAATGTTTCAACTGTTCGTGGTCCAACAATATTTTTGAGCCATTTCTTGTAATACCTCCTTATTGCCAATTGTTGTTACTAAATACTTACTTACTGGCTTTTAAGGAACCCGGAGGTTCATTGCCGCCCTCACATAAGCCCGTCATTGGTCCCTATCCTGTGCAAGATTAATCCAGTCTCCCTCAAATCCATTTTAATATTATCTTCTCATCTGCGTCTCGGCCTCCCCAAAGGTCTTTTTCCCTCTGGCCTCCCAACTAACACTCAATATGCATTTCTGGATTCGCCCATACGTGCTACATGTCCTGGCCATCTCAAACGTCTGGATTTAATGTTCCTAATTATGTCAGGTGAAGGATACAATACGTGCAGCTCTGCGTTGTGTAACTTTCTCCATTCTTCTGTAACTTCATCCCTCTTAGCCGCAAATATTCTCCTAAGAACCTTATTCTCAAAAACCCTCAATCTCTGTTCCTCTCTCAAAGTGAGAGTCCAAGTTTCACAGCCATACAGAGCAACTGGTAATATAACTGTTTTATAAATTCTAACTTTCAGATCTTTTGACAGATGACAAAAGCTTCTCAACCGAATAATAACACACATTTCCGATATTTATTCTGCGTTTAATTTCCTCCCGAGTGTCATTTACATTTGTTATTGTTGCTCCAAGATATTTGAATTTTTCCACCTCTTCGAAGGATAAATCTCCAACTTTTATTTCGTACAATATTCTGATCACGAGACATAATCATATACTTAGTCTTTTCGGGATTTACTTCCAACCCTATCTCTTTACTTGCTTCAAGCAGAATTTCCGCGTTTTCCTAATCGTTTGTGGATTTTCTCCTAACATTTTCACGTCATCCGCATAGACAATAAGCTGATGTAACCCGTTCAATTCCAAACCCTCTATGTTATCCTGAACTTTCCTAATGGCATATTCTAGAGCGAAGTTAAAAAGTAAAGGTGATAGTGCATCTCCCTGCTTTAGCCCGCAGTGAATTGGAAAAGCATCAGATAGAAACTGGCCTATACGGACTCTGCTGTAAGTTTCACTAAGACACATTTTAATTAATCGAACTAGTTTCTTGGGAATACCAAATTCAACAAGAATATTATATAAAACTTCTCTCTTAACCGAATCATACGCCTTTTTGAAATCTATGAATAACTGATGTACTGTATCCTTATACTTCCATTTTTTCTCCAATATCTGTCGAATACAAGAAATCTGATCCATAGTCGATCTATTACACGTGAAACCACACTGATGATCCCCAATAATTTCATCTACATATGGAGTTGTTACTAAATAATGTATTTAATTCGTATATTTTAAGCCATCTCTTAGTGTAGGTATTTATTGCTTCTAAAATAATACGTTTAATAGCTATTTTATTTTATTTATATACATATTTGTTCCCATAACCATTACAGGTTTGCCATTGACAAAGAGTACTATGATGCAATAAATATAGGCCTAGAGAAATGCCTTGAGGCTTTATGAAACATATTTTTGTTGTTACAGTGAAAAATAACAAATTGAAATAGATTGAAACACAAAATAATATACGAAGTAACGTCAAGAAGATGTGAATTAAAGACATGGTCCATGTATATAATGCCTGAAAATAGCTACTGATCCTTTGCGTGTTTGTTTTTAAAATAATGTGTTTAATCTGAAACTACAGTCAGTGTATTGATATTATCTCTCTTTGTTGTTACCTATTGCTTTAAAAGCAATGTATTTAACTTGTAATTTTAAGTCAATTTTTCTGCTATTCCTTTACTGTTTACATTTGTTTTTAAATCTTTTGTATTGCCCCTACTATAATATATTGCCCTTCAAGAATTTCGTTATTCGTTAGTTATAAGTCATTACTTGTGTTATTATTTTAATTATTGTACTTGATCCTGAATCACGCATGTAACTTGTAACCGTAAATAATTGCTTGTAATATCCTTTTATTACTCTTAACTGTTCCATTGTTCTTGAATTAAGTATTAATTTTAAAGTGAAAGTCAAACTTTGTTATATTAATGTATTATTGATTATATTTTTAAGGTCGTGTATTTACTCTGAAGCGGTTAGTAATTCTTGTATATCTTTTGCATTGTTTATTCCTCAAACATCTCATTAATCTTTAACAGGATCCATTCTTTCATTAGGGTGCATTCTTCTACATAATTCATGTGAATTGTAACTGTGACCACTATTTGGTTATAAAATATGTATTTTGATGCCAACTATAACCCTAATATACTGTACCTCAGGGTGAAATAGGGTTTATTAAATTGGATTATATATATATATATATATATATATATATATATATATATATTGTATTGTAAGTAGAGTCCTGCGTTCGGTTACCTAAAGTCACCTAGTAACCACAACAGCAGTTGCGTATGGGGTACAGGTCAGTGGCATTGAACCCCAGACACACAGTTCAGGTCTGCCGTCAGTAATGCAATCAACATGCCGAAACAAAACACGAAATCGTATCTCTGATAACATTCTCCTTACAAATAAAACAGTACCGCTTAAATAAATGAAATTAATGAATTAATTAATAATTAAGTAAATAAACAAAAATACATAAATACAAATACTTGATGCAAATAATTCAATGAATCATATAGTCCTAATAAGGCCATCGCTTGGTCTTAAAGCAGAGGTTCCCAACGGGTGTGTGGCGACATACAGTTGGGACGCGCAGCCCCATGGAGTGTGTCGCGAAATTTTGGAATTTGAAAATAGATTTTATGCCATCCAGAAAGTTTCTTGACAACGCATTTTTTATTTACAACGAAGTCTTTGATAGAGTGTTAGTTTGGAGGCCGGAGGGAAAAAAGACCTTTAGGGAGGTCGAGACTTAGATGGGAAGATAATATTACAATGGATTTGAGGGAGGTGGGATGTGATTATAGAGAATGCATTAATCTTGCTCAGGATAGGGACCAATGGCGGGCTTATGTGAGGGCGGCAATGAACCTCCGGGTTCCTTGAAAGCCAGTAAGTAAGTAAGTAAGTAAGTAAGTAAGTAAGTATGTAAGTAAGTAAGTAAGTAACGTAGCCTTTGATATGGTACATTTTATTTTGAGACAGACCTTACTAATGAAACGTGAACACCTGCAACAATGCTCAGTTTAATTTACATGTTGACCTGCCAACCATAAGCCCACGTTATAGAAAAACTTTGTGCAACCCACCAAGCGCAGACTTCACATTAATTTAAATAGGAGAGTTTTCAAAAACGATAATAAAAATATTTTATCGAACATCCAACATAGATAGATTGGGATTTTTGACACGACATAACTTTATTTTTTTCTCATGCTACTCAAGTTGCTGCTTGCTTTTTAGAATTTTCGATTGTGTGTTAACATCGATCTATCTACAACACTTGCTGTCCGACACTACATAGGACTGGTTATCATTGCTTATTTTTCTGGCGGAACGCGCTGGAACGGCGTTCCGGCAAGTTTTGTTGTATTTTTCATCATGGAACCGAAATATATGTGAACTAGTGGCTTGTGCAGCAAATGCTGCAAACTAAGTTCATTAGACGTTCAAATAAAAATTTTTCAGATTTATTTTCAATGAGGAATACCATACATTCTGAAAGTTATTTGCTTCTATAATAATGAAACACTCCTTTTGAATGGTCTTCTTTATCCCAAATACTTTTTCTTGATCCTATCCACCTTCAGTTTTTGAGTTTCAACGCGGAAAACGCAAGTAACAATGTCAGGACGATCAGTGAGTTTTTCATGTGGGTGTAAAGAAATAGCTATTTCAGGTCATTGTGGCTTGTAGGTGAAAGTTAAAGTCAGGTTTGCTACCCTTTCGAACAATAGACATAGCATCTTGGTATAGCTGCTCCATGTAGAGCTTGAAATGTAGCCTAGAGGGTAAAATCATTTTATCCTGCTAAGAGATCTTGCTGAAATGATCGGGAGACTACAAAATTTTGTAGACCTCTTATTTTATATCTTTTGGTCTTTCCTTAGGAGCTGTAATTTTTGTGCTCTCTCGAGCCAATACTGAAGAGGATGACACATATATATCTACATCACACCGCCATTAAGTATATGAAAAAGTCCCAACCCCAACATTATTATCCTATTAAGGTCTAATTTAAGATATTCTCTACATCTACTTATATAACTTTAATATCATCAATATAGCATTAATATGTATAATTAATGAAAAATAGTCACATCATGGCATTAAATATAATAATATTTAATTTATAATGGTAATGTCATCAAACCACCTCACGTTTTGTAGATTTTAATATCCAATACACAGCTGTACTCAGGAAATTACACACCGCAGAATCAGACCTGTGAATTATTTTTAACAAGTCTTGAAGTTTTTAATAACCAATTGAATTTGAACTCTAAATATGTCAGCAATCCTGCAGGTCATGGCCTTCGTGTAATAGTCTATTGTTTATTGTAGTGTGTGTTTTGTTTTATTCTGAAATGTAATTATTTCTCAAAACTGACGAAAGATGGATTTTGGAAAATAGGAAAATTATGTAGGAAAACTAACGCTTCACTGAAAGTTACTATTTTTCTGAAAATCCTTGGAAGCCAAGCTTCAAAATGACGGGTCATTCATTAAAATCCGTTTAACCGTTTTCCCGCAATTTCCATTACCAGTTCAAATTTTATATATATATATATATATATATATATATATATAGATAATTATGTTTTTAACATATTTTTTATTTAATTTCGCTTAGACCTTGAAAGTCTTAGTTGGCCGTGAAGGAGGTTATAAACGACAAAATTCCCGTACAGTGAACAGTACTCATTTCCCAGTCCGCTATAAAATATTCCACAGAGTTTCACCACCATTTTCTCTAGAAGAAAAACACTGGTTGTTATTATTATATCATTATTATTAATAGAAACAAATAAGTGTGTCGCGATATCGTGGGCGTTCAGTGAAGTGTGTCTTCAGTCAAAAAAGGTTGGGAACCACTGCCTTAAAGGGCTACATAGGCTATGTTTTGTTTCAGTTTTTACGTAAAACAGTCCTAATTTAAATTATATTATGGAACTATTTTGAGATCTTGAAAATAGATAAAATATACTATTATGATATAACATAACACACTACATTTTTGTGAAATATATAAAGAGTTTTAAACAAAAACGCACTTACCGCTTCAACGCAATCAGGTTCGGCCGCACAGCTTTCTTCCTCTATGCATCCACTACAGCTCACAACAGACGAGTGGTTCATATGCCTTAACATTCAACAGAGCACGCGGATGAGGAAGATGCTGCCCTTTACCACCAATATTTGACAGTTCTTCGTAAAACAGCAATTGGTTTTATTGGTCTGCATAGGATTATTTGGCGCACTTACCTTATAAGAAAATGTTTTAAAAATGGTAAATAATATAACGTGTCTTAGTGAAACTTGTAGCAGAGTCGTATAGGTCAGTTTCTATCTGATGCTTTTCCAATTCACTGTGGACTAAAGCAAGGAGATACACTATCACCTTTACTTTTTAACTTTGCTCTAGAATATGCCATTAGGAAAGTCCAGGATAACAGAGAGGGCTTTGAATTGAACGGGTTCCATCAGCTGCTTGTCTATGCGGATGACGTGAATATGTTAGGAGAAAATCGATAAACAATTAAGGAAAATACGAGAATTTTGCTTGAAGCAAGTAAAGAAATAAGTTTAGAAGTAAATCCCGAAAAGACAAAGTATATGATTATGTCTCGTGACGAGAATATTGTAGGCTACGAAATGGAAATATAAAAACTGGAAATTTATCCTTTGAAGAGATGGAAAAATTCAAATACCTGGGAGCAACAGCAACAAATATAAACGATACTCGGAGGAAATTAAACGCAGAATAAATATGGGAAATGCGTGTTATTATTCGGTTGAGAAGCTTTTGTCATACAGTCTGCTGTCGAAAAATCTGAAAGTTAGAATTTATAAAACAGTTATATTACCGGTTGTTCTGTATGGTTGTGAAACTTGGACTCTCACTCTGAGAGAGGAACATAGGTTAAGGGTGTTTGAGAATAAAGTGTTTAGAAAAATATTTGGGGCTAAGCGGGATGAAGTTACAGGAGAATGGAGAAAGTTACACAACACAGAACTGCACGCATTGTATTCTTCACCTGACATAATTAGGAACATTAAATCCAGACGTTTGAGATGGGCAGGGCATGTAGAACGTATGGGCGAATCCAGAAATGCATATAGAGTGTTAGTTGGGAGGCCTGAGGGAAAAGGACCTTTGGGGAGGCCGAGACGTAGATGGGTAGATAATATTAAAATGGATTTGAGGGAGGTGGGATATGATGATAGAGACTGGATTAATCTTGCTCAGGATAGGGACCAATGGCGGGCTTATGTGAGGGCGGCAATAAACCTCCGGGTTCCTTAAAAGCAGTAAGTAAGTGTATAATATAATTAAATAACGGTCTTTATATTGATCTTGAATTTATTTTTTTGTTGTTATTAGATTATTTTATTGAAATGTTTCAGTCAAAATGACTTATTCGAAGACAGGTCTGAACCTCTCAAGTGATACCAAGAAGGCACCACTTATGAGGCAACTAAGCCAGGAGATATTTTGGTAGGGTGGCCAAATTTATCGTCATCATTTTTTAATTGTAGTTATATTTTATTCTATTTTTTACTGAGAAAAAATATAGGTGATGATATAGCATCTTTAATGAATCCCCGATTATGCCTAATATACCTAATACGGTATCAATTAATCAAATGAGAGAAATCTGCAATATATTTCAAATAAGATCATGCTAATTTTGAAACGTAACAACGATTTCCTTAGTCAATTTTGTACGAGTATTAATACGGTTTTGTCCCGCGCCGTGGCGTCGTGGTCTAAGGCATCCTGCCTAGGACTCGTGTTACGGAATGCGCGCTGGTTCAAGTCCTCATGGAGGAAGAAATTTTCTCATGAAATTTCGGCCAGTGTATGGGACCGGTGCCCACCCAGCATCGTGGTGCACTTGGGGAGCTACGATAGATAGCGAAATCCGGTCGCGAATGCCAGCTATAACAGCTGGGGGGATCATCGTGCTAACCACACGATACCTCCATTCTGGTTGGATGATCGTCCACCTCTGCTTCGACATGTGGGCGTGAGGCCAGCAGCCGGTTGGTCGGTCTAGGCCAGCGTTGTCAGACACAGCCTAAACGGAGCGGAGCGCTCCACTATAACTCGTTGCGAGCTCCGGTGCTTCCACAGACATAAGCAAGTTCAAGCTCCGACTGGACGTCTCTAGCACCACAACCGGTTTCGGAGCTTACAACGCTGACACTACTGGTCTAGGCCCTTCACGGGCTGTAGCGCCACGGATTATTTATTAACACGATTTTATATTCTAGCAACCATATACATTGTATTAAACTGACTCTAAAGTTCAATTGTAATTAATAATGCATGTCAAATGAAGTTAACAGCGATTGCCTTATGTCAGTTTTTGTACGAGTATCAGCACAATTTCGTATCCTAGCAACCGGATTCAGGGTGTAAGGAGTGTAAGTGCCGTCCTATTCACAGTCATCGGGGACGATCTACAGGATCAAAAAATGTCCATACAACATAGGGTCAAAACTTGATAGTTTTCCCAGAAAAAAATCTTATACTGCTTATATCATTAGTAAAATTACGAAAAGAATTACATCAGTAGGTATATCTAGCAGCAAAAGTTAATATTAATTTAAATACATATTTATGTGTCCTATTATGTTTTCGTGAAATTAAATAAAATTGCATGCTTAAATTTGTTAATATTCTGGCGTTAGAGACGTGGCAACGTGTTCAGCAGGCAGTACTCTGCACAGACGTAAGTACGAGTCAGCTGAGTTCAAGCTCTCTGTCCATAGCTCTACTGCAGAGCGGATGGCAGTTCAGTACAGGGTATTCGATAAACAACTTACAATGTCATTCACAGTTTAGGAATATCATGTTATTAATTTATGGAGAAAGTCGTCGTAATTCAAGTGAGGCAGAAGATGTACCGTCAATGTTTTCCGCAATGAAGGTTACCTAATCGACGAACTTTTGTAGCAGTTTCTCAAAGATTATTAGAAACTAGCAGTCTCTTACCTCGTTTCGGAAATCACACAAATAGAAATTTCTTTAAAAAAAAATATACTGCTTTATGGAAGCGAGAGGGATTAAAATGTTTTATTTAAATAAAGTTCGTGTGATTTTGTGCAGTAAACCATTATTGTTTATTTTTTAGACGTACAATAAAAAAATGGACCAATACTCCCAATATTGTTAAATAAAATGGAAATTCACCATCAAGTTCTATTTCTATAGCTTAATGAAAGTATGCTACTTTGTATTGTATATATTTGTATAGTTTTGGCCGATGAATTGTATATGCTTTAAATTGAATGGTAATCTATATAGCTCTATTGATAAATTGTTTGTGTTTATAATTTGAAGTAGTTTGCATGATATGTATTATCAATTTCTGTATATCACAACTGGTTGAATTGTTTATGCCTTAAATTTAATTAACTTACTTGTTTTGTATTATACATATAGCTCAACTGATGAATGATCGTTTGCGTTTGTAAATTTAATAATCTGATTGGCTATGTATTGTATACTTTTAGTAGAGCAATCGATGTAGCTCAGTCGGCAGACTCGCTAGGCTGCTGATCAGGAGCTGCGTTCGGGCTTGGGTTGGATCCCCCTTTGGTGTTTGGTTTCTTCCGAGGTTTTCCACAGCCGTGGGACTGAAGCCGGATGGTCTATGGCGAGTCCTCGGCATCAACTCCTTTGATTTGATTACCCCCCTTTGATTTGATTACCTGGTTGGGTTTTTCCGAGGTTTTCCCCAAACTAAAAGGCAAATGCCGGGTAATATTTTGGCGAATCCTCGGACCTCACCTCATCTCACTACATCTCGCCAAAATATTGTAAAAAATTGCACAAAATTGTAAAAATTGTAGAAAATTACTAAATTGTAAAACTATAAAAATTTGTAAAAATTGTAATTGTAATATTGTAAAATTTTGACTTGTTCCACATCTTAAAGCTTCATTGCTCATGTAAGATCTATGGAATAAAATGAATGAATGAATGAATGAATGAATGAATGAATGAATGAATGAATAATGAGATTGAAAAATTGTTTTGCTGTTCGTTTTATGTAAACTACGGTCCGCCCCTGCATTAGAACAGAGCATCTGTTTTGTACCGATATGTCTGTATCCGCTTGAGCTGTACCACAGTCTACTATATACAGTCGCGAAGCTCAATATGTAGTAAAAATGCAAACATGGGTAGTTGCCCACCACTAGGATCGCTACTATCGCCTCATCATCGCAGATCTCTCTCCTAGTAGACGACAAAATATGTTACACTTTCGTTGTGTTCTTTTGGAAAAATTAACACCTTCCTTCCATTATTAAAATATTAAATGCATAAAGTTAATTTATTATTTTAATGAATTATATTAAATTCCACCATAAACTCGAAGATATTTGCAAGAAATAGGTTAATATTAGTTTTTTTGTGCAAAATGAACTGAAATTTACTATAATCGCTTCAATCATTCAAGATTATAGCGATAATTAACTATGAAATCAATAAATATTAATTTTCATTTCCCTTTACAACAATAATAATGGAAATATGAATTAATGGAGTAACTTACGTGTACCGGTACTTGTAGTGTAGGCTTACGTAGTTAGTTAACAAAGTGGGATGAGGTTAAGCAATAATAATCACACCAGAATTGGAAATACAACGTGATCAATAAATTTTATTGTAACAGACTTTTTCTACGTCTCTAGTAAAGTAACAAATAAAAATAACAACAAAATTAACAGCTATAATTAAAAACATTTACTTTGAAAAAAAAAGTAGGCCTAAGCAATAATAATCCCACCAGAATTGAAAACAAAACGTGATCAATAAATTTCATTAAAACAAACTTAATTTTTCTACGTCTCTAGTAAAATATTATTATTCCAATTATTGTATTTTAGCCATTAACATTTTCATTACAACCAATAACGAACATTTCACAAGCATCAATGTGAAATACGCAACGAGCTAGCACTCGATGGAAATACGACACAGTCCAAAGTCGACCGTGGACAGTCTATTGTTTCTAGTTGCTAACCGCTTGGAGCGCTTTATCACGAGATTTGCAAAAAATCACCTCAAGCTTCGCGACTGTATATAATAGACTGTGGCTGTACTGTGTATTTGTAAACTCCCTCCCAGCAATGCTGCGAAACGTCTAATATTGTAAACTTTAACAACTAGTTAAATACTGCAATTAGAAAAAAATTGTGAGGACATTTTTTCTTCCTTAGGACACGAACAATCATCAGTTAAAATAATAGCACTTACCTTACACCCTGTATAATTGCAATAGATTAAAATACTTTCATTTTATGTAGGCCTTTGCTACTTCGTACCTAAGATTTCCTAACACTTACTCCATTCCTGACTTAGAATACCTTTCTATCCTCGTCCCGTTATATTGCTTTTAGAAAGTAATGTTTTAAGTAATCAAGGGAACAATTTCTGCTGTACCGTAATGATTTATTAGCCACCTCCGCAGTGCCCTGAAGGACACGCTGCCTTTATTATAGCGGAATAATTAATACTGTAGAACATAATGTTACACATAAAGAAAGCCCCAGTTGATTATTGTAACAATCTGTCATTACAAATCGACCAATGAGCGACGAGTATGTAAGTGGGGGAGGAAACTGCTTCCTGAGCAGTTCAGAATCTCCCACGTGTGTGCTGTAGTAATTAGCGGCTCGATAACGTGGGTTTACTAGGAGGGAGTGCACTGCGCATGCTCAGGGAAACTGTAACAAGATAAAAGATATTCATCCTTCTAGCTCAGATACGTCTTTCTTATTTGGTACCTACGCACCTTGTCAGCATTTTGCATTGCTTCTGGGGCCGCTATTAATATCAATAAATAATACAGTAACAATTAGTAAATATGCAGTATAGGCCTACATTCGATTCTTGGAGTTCGTACTGATCATTTCATGCGGTCAAAGAACTTAAATTTTTAGGTTAGATCTCGTAAATCGTAACCTGTTTAATCAAACTAATAAATTCCATGTTTCCAGACAAATTATATTCCAGTCTGCTGTCAAAAAATCTGGAAGTTAGAATTTATAAAACAGTTATATTACCGGTTGTTCTTTATGGTTGTGAAACTTGGACTCTCACTTTGACAGAGGAACATAGGTTAAGGGTGTTTGAGAATAAGGTGCTTAGGAAAATATTTGGGGCTAAGAGGGATGAAGTTACAGGAGAATGGAGAAAGTTACACAACACAGAACTGCACGCATTGTATTCTTCACCTGACATAATTAGGAACATTAAATCCAGACGTTTGAGATGGGCAGGGCATGTAGCACGTATGGGCGAATCCAGAAATGCTCATAAAGTGTTAGTTGGGAGGCCGGAGGGAAAAAGACCTTTAGGGAGGCCGAGACGTAGATGGGAAGATAATATTAAAATGGATTTGAGGGAGGTGGGATATGATGATAGAGAATAGATTATTCTTGCTCAGGATAGGGACCAATGACGGGCTTATGTGAGGGCGGCAATGAACCTCCGGGTTCCTTAAAAGCCAGTAAGTAAGTAAGTAAGTAAGTAAGTAAGTAAGTAAGTAAGTAGACTAAGTAAGACAAATTACATTTTATTAGCCTATTAGATCAGTCATAAATAACTCGCTTTGAATATTTTAGAACGTTACGGAATCAACATCAGATCTAGGGATCTACATTATTATTATCATTATTATTATTATTATTATTATTATTATTATTATTATTATTACTTACAAATGGCTTTTAAGAAAACCCGCAGGTTCATTGCCGCCCTAACATAAGCCCACCATCGATCCCTACCCTGTTCAAGATTAATCCATTCTCTATCATCATATCCCATCTCCCTCAAATCCATTTTAATATTATCCTCCCATCTACGTCTCGGCCTCCCCAAAAGTCTTTTTCCTTCCGGTCTCCCAACTAACACTCTATATGCATTTCTGGATTCGCCCATACGTGCTATATGCCCTGTCCATCTCAAACGTCTGAATTTAATGTTCCTAATTATGTCAGGTGAAGAATACAATGCGTGCAGTTCTGTGTTGTGTAACTTTCTCCATTCTCCTGTAACTTCATCCCTCTTAGCCCCAAATATTTTCCTAAGAACCTTATTCTCAAACACCTTAATCTCTGTTCCTCTCTCAAAGTGAGAGTCCAAGTTTCACAACCATAAAGAACAACCGGTAATATAACTGTTTTATAAATTCTAACTTTAAGATTTTTTGACAGCAGACTAGATGATAAAAGCTTCACTACGGAATAATAACAGATATTTCCCATAGGTATTTATTATGCGTTTAATTTCCTCCCGAGTAACATTTAGGCCTATATTTGTTACTGCTGCTCCAAGATATTTGAATTTTTCAACCTCTTCGAAGGATAAATCTCCAATTTGTATGTTTCCATTTCGTACAATATTCTGGTCACGACACATAATCATATAGGCCTACTGTGTCTTTTCGGGATTTACTTCCAAACCTATCGCTTCACTTGCTTGAAGTAAAATTTCCGTGTTTTTCCTAATCGTTTGTGAATTTTCTCCTAACATATTCACGTCATCCCCATAGACAAGAAGCTGATGTAACCCGTTCAATTCCAAACCCTGCCTGTTATCCTTAACATTGCTAATGGCATATTCTAGAGCGAAGTTAAAAAGTAAAGGTGATAGTGCATCTCCTTGCTTTAGTCCGCAGTAAATTGGAAAAGCATCAGATAGAAACTGGCCTGTACGGACTCTGCTATAAGTTTCACTGAGACACATTTTAATTAATCGAACTAGTTTCTTGGGAATACCAAATTCAATAAGAATATTATATAAAACTTCTGTCTTAACCGAGTCATATGTCTTTTTGAAATCTAAGAATAACTGATATACTGTACCCTTATACTCCCATTTTTTCTCCAATATCTGTCAAATATTATTATTATTATTATTATTATTATTATTATTATTATTATTATTATTCCTGCACATAGCATTGTGACTTTACCTGCCTTGGTGATATCTGATAACAGTTGGTGACATTGAAATGACGGCCATATTAGCTTCTTAGAAATTAATCTTACGTGAACTCCACTATAGTATTGACTGGTTGAGAGGAAGAGACGGCCTTATGGCCTTAACTCTGTCAGGCAAAATACTACTACTACTACTACTACTACTACTACTACTACTACTGCTACTACTAAGTACACACAAGATGCCTTTCTTGGAAATAACTAAACCACGTTTCTTGCAGGCTCCTATGATTTTCACGTAACTGTACTTGGCATCGGAAAGGGTTGTTATGTGCCCCTCCCAAAAAGACTCGATTTCTTTGGACATTGCTACTGTGATACACCGTGCACTCTGATTATGAAATCACTCACTACTGGTCTGTCGCCTCTCGCCGCAATTCAGCTGTCGGTGTTGATTCCTGACGCACATGACGTCATTCAAATTCGTTATCAGAGATCGGAAATAACCCTGTATCCATAATCTCATAGCTACAGGAGAAGCTATAACATAATCTCATAAATATGAATCATTATTAAGTAGGTAATTTTACGACGCTTTATCAACATCTTAGGTTATTTAGAGTCTGAATGAGGTGAAGGTGATAATGCCGGTGAAATGAGTCCGGGGTCCAGCACCGATAGTTACCCAGCATTTGCTCATTTTGGGTTGAGGGAAAAACCCCGGAAAAAACCTCAACCAGGTAACTTGCCCCAACCGGGAATCGAACCCGGGCCACCTGGTTTCGCGGCTAGACGCGCTAACCGCTACTCACTCCACAGGTGTGGACTGACTTATTTTTAAAAGGTACAATTATTGAAAGTACAATTTTGGCAAATAAAGAAAGAAATGCTAGAGGGAGGCGATAAAAACAAGAAAATGCTAGAGAGGTGATAAAATTGTAGGATAAGCAGCCATGATTGGTTGAAACACGTCGTTCCGAACCGTTTTATTGGTCAAAAGTAATATGACGTAGTAAAAGTGTAATATTTCCTGTAATATACACCCACTCGTATTTCTGTTTTCTCATGTCAGACTTATTTCTAGTTTGGTTTTAATGCTGTGAGTTTTCGAGCAATTTAGCCCGTTCCTACCCATCAAACCCACACAAAGGAATAATAAATAAGCCCACATTCTCTCCTCTTACATTAGCTGCCATTTCTGCATATTTCAGATTCTCGTTACAAAGGTAACCCCGACTGCTATTGATTCCGCTATGACACACAAACTATTCCCGGGAAGGCAGCTAATATCCTCTATATCTTGATATAGGAGTCAGATAGGTGTAATGGTCTCTGACGTCATTACTCTGGTGTGTTTTCACAATTACTAGCGCTGATAAAGACATCGGCCGCGATATACGCTACCATAAGCTATTGCCTATTACAGCACTATGCAAATTTTTCGCTCGTTCGTATTCGTTCGAAGGTCCAGTACTCGAGGGCGTTTTCTTCGAGCGAAGAGCGCTCTGACCCATGTTGACGAGTGAACTATCCTCGCGTGTAAGGACATTCGCAGGGAAAAACCGGGGATAGTTTAAGGGAACACTATATTGAAATTACTAACTTCCATGTTGTTAAGCTAAATTCACACAACTTTTATCACTAGTGTATCTGGTTAATAATAACACATGTACAAATTTTCATCCCTCTATGATAAGTGGTTTGCATTTTATCACTATCTTAATAAAATACTGTAGACTATCGCTTTATACAGAGTTTTCATTTCAAAACTTCTCAGTCTAAGTAACTAATTATTTTAATTGAATTAAATTTAGGAAAAAAAAAAACACGACACGACCTGCAGCGGTCTTTGAGGGCTGTCCTTCCTTAAGGAGTTTCAAGAATAATTTAAAAAGTTGTGTATCAAGTGCAAATTAAAATTAAGGTGAGATTTAACATTTAATTTTTTAAGGTGACATGTATTTATTTAGCCTGACGAGTTACTCCCTTGGTTTGAATTGTAAATTATTTAAAAATAGCGTGTAAGAGGGCCTTAGACTAGAAATGTTTAGTTTAAATGCAGTTCTGTTTATAAGTACAGTATGCATAAGGGTGTAATTATTTGACTTATTTGAACTGTTGTATCAGTGAAGCGAGGTGAGTCAGTGAAGTTATGGTTTTACAGTGCAGTGAACAGTTCCGATCAGTGATAATTTATAGCGTCAATGAAATGTGTTCTATAGTGTCAGTGAAATGTGTTGCAGAGTGTCAGTGAAATGTGTCCTAAAGTGTCAGTGAAATGCGTCATAGTGCCACTACAGTAAGTGAGATGAGAATAAAGTGAAAGACTATTGAAACTTATGTAGGGCCTATACATAATTATGTAGGTTGTAATGTAAAATTAGGTATTTTATTTATGTTTTATTATTATTGTGTTAAATTATATTGTGTATTCTTATTGTATTGTGTATACAATTATTTTGTGTATTGTGTATTGTAAACTTATTGTGTATTACTTATCATTTTTTTGTGTATTGTTTATATTGTATATACCACTGCCACCGGGTGCTTGCCCACTTGCAGTGTAAATAAATACATAAATATTGAGGGGGAAGTCTGAAACCAGGCTTAATTGCATTTTAGATTTCACCCCCCACCCTAGCCACTCCACTTTGAAATTTCAAATGGCACCCCTATATTTTTATACTTAAATATGAAAGAGCATTCAATTGTTTATACACCTCATTTGTTTTCGCATCTTTTGTTTTCTATCATCGCCTGGCAACCTGTATTTTTGTTTTCAGTTGATTTAGGATGAAAACATAGTTTATTTTGTTGGTGATTTATGTTCTCTCTTGAAGGGTATACACCTTTTCAAATAATTTAATACACAAACACAACTATTACAAGAAATACTCAATAAGTTTTTGTAGCTTTATTCCCTCCCGCCCTAATCAACAATAACAACAATCCAGGTTACCAGATGACGATAGAAAACAAAAGATGCGAAAACAAATGAATGAGGTATATAAACAGTTGAATGCTCTTTCATATTTAAGTATAAAAATATGTTGTTGTTATCTAATGCCGGGCTTTGGTAACGAAGCCATTAGCGTTCTCGCTCTCCAATATTTCTCTGTGGTGGATCCATCAGGTAGAACTTCACAGGTTATGAGGTGAACTTAAGTCATTTCTTCTTCTTTGTTACATAGAGGGCAATTTGGATTTGTGTAATTCCTATTTTATTCAAGTGTTTGGCCAAATAATCGTGTTCTGCAAGCAGTCTGAATTTTGCTACTGCAGATTTACGTGGGATTTCTGGAATAATTTCTGTTTTTTTTTTTTTATTATTAAAATGCTCCATTTTTTATCTTTGGCTTTGGTACATAGTGCTTGGTTTTGCTTGATTTTATATTTATTTTTAATTAGTCTTTTGATGGATGTAAAAGGTAGGCTTGTATTTGTATTCTGAATTAAATTGGATCCTTTTTTGGCAAGAAAGTCAGCAGTTTCATTTCCAGCAATTCCGCAATGTGCAGGTATCCATTGCAATTCAATTCTTTTCTGTAGTTTTTGAAGTTGTTGGATCATTTTGTGACATTCTTTAATTTGGATTGACATCATTTTATATGAATTTATTGCATATAATGCTGCTTTAGAATAAGAGAGAATGACAGCATTTTGAAATTTATCTATTCTGTATAGTATAGGGGTGGCATTTTAAATTTTAAAATGGGGGATGGCCTGGGGGTGGGGGTGAAATCTAAAATGCATTTAAGCCTGGTTTCAGAATTTTCCTTCAATATCTAAATTGACATGTTTTTTTTTGTTTAAATTGAATTGAATTTAAATAATTAGTTATTTAGACTGGGAAGTTTTGAAATGAAAGCTCTGTATAAAAAGTCCCTTGGGACACAATTTGCGTTATTTTTAACTGATATTAACTTATATTATGATTCTTTATATACTGTACATTGGAACAAACATTACTATTGGGTTTTTCTGTAGACTGAACCGGTAAATTACTAGGAACTTTTATGATTATTAATATTTTTATTTTTTATTGTTCTATAATAAAAATTAGTAAATTACTGATTAAATTTACAGCAAAATTCTATATAAAATTTTGATCCCATGTATATTATAGGGATCCATATAAGTGAATATCAGTTAATAGTAATGTAAACTGTGACGCAAGAGATTTTTATATAACGCGATTTAATATTTTAATAAAATATTATAAAATGCAAACCACTTATCATAGTCGGATGAAATTTTGTACATTTGTCATTATTAACTTTCTTTTAACTAATGGTTCCTGTTATAATCCCGCGTATGACGTCGTCCACTGCCAAGAAAATGTGTAAGTTTCAGATTCTCAGGCTGTAATCTAGTCGTGTTTATTTTGAATGAATGTTAATATTGGCATTTCAATTTTCTTTCACGTTTCGTGTTCTAATGCACACACTATTAAACTCTGATAAGCCTTAAATAACAGTTTTGGGAATAGCATATAAAACACCCTAAAATTCTCAGCTATAACTCAAATAGGTCTATCGAAAATTTTGTTATATACTAAATAGGTCTATCGAAAATTTTGTTATAGGCCTATACTAAATTCAATATTAATAGTTTTGTTTTGTTTTTAGTAGTTTTGTTCACCACTTTCTTGTTTTTCCCTCAGTCAATGATAGTAAATATCATGTACTATCCATTAGACAAATAGGCTAAATAATAAATATTAATAATTTCCCATTGAATTTGAATTATCATGAACATCATAAAATTTTATTTTTCTGTACAACAATACATTTTATGATAATGTAATATATACAAATTATAACTATGAAGATTCGTCTGACAGTGAAATAAAGCATATAAAAAGTTCAGCAACATTTGAACGAAAACAATCAGTTAATTTCTGAAATATGGATACATTCTTTTTTTTTTAATTTAACTTTCGGAAAATGAAGCGTAAAGTTTAAGATTATAAACAAGAGTGGCGTGAAAAAAAAACACACACACACACGCACGCACGCACGCACACACACAGACATATATTTTTTTTTAACCCAGCTTTTTGATACCAGAACCTACTGACGGAGGTTTAAGTACCTACAAAGAATTTAGTTACACTGATTTGTCGACAGGAGTAGAGGGGCAAGTGGTAAGCTCAACGTCTCAAATGCCATCTGGTATGCAACCGAGGTATTACTAGGACAGAGAGAGGAGAAATTCAGTCCAGAGGCTCTAATTTAGTCTTTAACGTGCCGGAAAATTCCAACACGGGTCACACGGATTAAAATCCGTCCCGGAGAACTTGCGCTGCGGATTTTTGCGTCCTGAAATATCCACCGACTATATCCGGGTTTGAACTCTCAATCCTTGGATCTAGAGAACAATAATTTACCCCTAGACCACTGGGGGCGATCATAGTACCGTAATAATTAGTAATTATTTTGGGCCACCTCCTGATGGAATTTCGAAATAAAATTTTTCTACGATAATGCGCAAAGTTTCATTTTACCCACTGTTATCAGTGCCTAAAGTGAGCCTTTAAAACACTACTGCCTAAAAAAGTAAGTAATCACTTTAGGCACAGCTATTCATTTTAAGCACTTCCAAAGAGAATGTAATATTCAGTGTACAAACTTCATTCAGTAAGACATTAATGCATTGCCTCGATCTTTGATGACGTAAATATCACACGTAATACTAATAAGTAACAAATTTAACATTCATATCTACAATTTAGCCCTTAAGTTATTATCCTGAAGTTAAATGTAGAACTCATTGTAACAAATTTAACATTCATATCTACAATTTAGCCCTTAAGGTATTATCCTGAACTTAAATGTAGAACTCATTGTAACAAATTTAACATTCATATCTACAATTTAGCCCTTAAGTTATTATCCTGAAGTTAAATGTAGAACTCATTGTAACAAATTTAACATTCATATCTACAATTTAGCCCTTAAGTTATTATCCTGAAGTTAAATGTAGAACTCATTGTAACAAGATTTATCATTCAATTGTTTCTAACCGGTTTGTTGATTATATGGCAGGTTTAGACGCCCATGAAATCTTGAACATGAATGAAACAGGCTGCCATTCCATGAATACTTTCTTCTTAATGGTTCTGAGTTTAGATGGCCATGACATTGTGATCTTATAATTTCTCCAACGAAATATTTATTTAATGTAAATTTGTGCTGTCGTAGAAAAAACATTGTATAACACACATTCGTATAGTCATCTTTTTGGCCCTCGTGTGTATGTGAAACTCGGCTACGGGTCGTTTCACAAATTTTACACTCGTGCCTAAAAGAGAACCTTTTCGAACTTGTCTCATAAATAATTATTTTGCAATCTAGTCTTTAAAACATCACAAAATAATATAAAAATAAAATTTAAAAATTTCAATTTTGGCCATATCATTCATTTACTTCTCCCCCTCCTCAAAGTCGGAGACTGCAGTACACCTGAAACCCTAGATCATATATACCCCAGATAGATCGGCCTTATAGGCTTTGACGTTAACAACTTTTGTCAGGTTTACTACGCTGCCATCTAGTTGTTACATAAGGAGTCACGTCATAATTCACATTTGAATTTCATTAGCGACTGTACTGCCATCTCGTGTTCGTTTACGGCGTACGGGTGGCGATCCTGGCGGTTGTTCTCTTCAAAGTGCTGCCGATTTTAACATAGCGTTGACCTATCTGTTACATATACTGGGTGTTCAGTTCAAAGTGTGTCATGGCTCGCTGTATGCCGTCATGTGGCTAGTCAATGAGCCTAGAGAATTCAATCTTCCTACACTTCCGCAGAGGTGTATTACCTATGTGCTAAAGAAGTTGCCTAGCAAGTACGGCGTTCATTCTGAAGAGTACTTACCAATACGTACGGTAACGTCGGTAGTGGCAGGAATGTGAACTGTTTGGAAACACGTACTGAGGTGAGTTTTTTTCTTACTGTCGGGATATGGGGAGAGGGTTAAGACGATTATATCAGCCGGCCCGGATGGCTCAAGCGGTAGGGGCACGGCATGTCCCTATCGCTTGGTCCGAAGGGTTGTGGGTTCGAGTCCCGCCTCGGGCATGGGTGTTGTGATTGTTAAATGTTATGTTTTATTTAACGACGCTCGCAACTGCTGAGGTTATATCAGCGTCGCCGGATGTGCCGGAATTTTGTCCCGCAGGAGTTCTTTTACATGCCAGTAAATCTACTGACATGAGCCTGTCACATTTAATCACACTTAAATGCCATCGACCTGGCCCGGGATCGAACCCGCAACCTTGGGCATAGACGGCCAGCGCTATACCAACTTGCCAACCAGGTCGACTGTTGTGATTGTATTAGTATAATTAGAAACAAAGGTAAACAAACAGAAAACAAAAATAGATAACTTTGGAAAACGGCCTCTGGCCGGTCGAAATTAAAAAAAAAAAAAATTACTTGCGTACAGTATTTGTTGACATTAACTTCGACGGTCAACATGGATACGGAGCATTTGATTTGTATTGTGGAATGTTGCCGTACGCAACCGATGATAACAAATACCCTGAGTAAGACTTGCCCGCGCAAAACACAGTTCGAAAGAGGTTATGGTAGCACACAGACCGTACAGACCGCCATCTGTTGCTACGACGTTCAAGTTATACCATACACGTTCTCAAGTTCAGATTGAACGCCTTGATTAATAGGCAACTTCTCTGACATAAAAGCTGAAACTCGCTTCAAATCGCTGACTCACAACGGTGACGTCATGACACACTTTGAAATGAACACCCAATATATGATCTAGGCTGAAACTTAACAGCGGGCTGATTCTAAAAATAAACGGGATGAGGGATAAATGTAAGGAAATGTGGAAATTTGAGCAGGATTTCTAAGCACCACACAGTGTTCTGTAGTGTATACATAACATTATTATTGCTGTTAATGCGATACATAATAATAAAAAAGGGGGTATTGTAGGCTATGTACACGGCGGACCCGGGTTCGCACTCAGCTGATGAGGTCGCCGTTCTTGCGCAGGAGTTCTAGGCGCAGCTCGTGTTCGCGGGCTTTCAACCTGAGGGCCGCGATACTGGAGCTGCGGCGGTCCAGGTCGGGGGCGGGCCCTGGGGGCGCCGCGGCGGCCGGGGGCGGCACGGAGGCGGCTGTGGCGGTGGCGGCGGCCAGCAGGGCGGCGGCGTGCTGGTACTCTTCGGCCGTCCCAGGTAGTTTAGGGCGCTGAGCCGCGGAGATGTTAGCGAGCAGGGACTGGAACGAACTGGCGGCGGAGTTGTACCCCAGGTGCCCCAGGCTGGGCGGCAGGAGTGGCGGCGGGGCGCGGTGGCCCGGGAAGTGGTGCGGCGCGGCGTGGTGCGCCAGGTAAGGCACGGGGCCCGGCGGCAGCGGGGGGTACCGGAATGCGGCGGCCAGGCCGGCGGTGCCCGCCCCGTCGAAGGGCTTGCGCAGGCTGAAGCCGAGGTGCGAGAAAGGGTTGGGCAGCGAGGGCGCCACTACGGCCGAGGGCGGCGCCGCGCCCCCGGAGCCCATGTACGGGTTGTAGGGGTGCGCCTGCGGACCCACCTTCTCTTGTTTGCGCCACTTGGCGCGACGGTTCTGGAACCACACCTGAAACACCGAGGAAAACATCTAGGTCAGTGAATAATTCTCCGAGATGACGTGATGATGACTAGAGATAAGACTTTTGTGCGAGATCGTGCGTATTTGCTTGTTTTCCGCACAGAACCAATACGCGGTAAGTGTGAAATACCACATTCAGTATTCCCAACGTAACACACATAACAATTTCCCTCTTCTTACCGCTTAAGCGCGACATTCATTTTACTGCTTTAGGCTTTTAACATATTATTTTTAGAGACGTTTAACATAGTAATAATTACAAATTGGAAACTTACCACTGCAATTTCACATAAATTGCAATGTTAATTATTGTTTTTAAATATTTGCAAAAATTAAGTAAACTCTACAACACCACAAAAGTTACTGCATTTGTAATGCAAGTAACATTAAGGAAGCCGTGAAAAAATCAACAAGATTCCAGATGCGGATGTTATTACTGCAATATGTTATATAAATAATATTGTTAAAATATTAAACTGAAAAATAAATCATTACATAACCATACCGTTTGTTTTAAGTTCGCATTTATAGACTGGGGAAAAAAAAAGACAGACATATATCACGGCCTGCTGGAGTATAGTAAACACAGAAAACATTTTACAGCGACACTGTTGAAGATAGATATTTTTGTTTTCCGAATTTGGCGTCATTGAACAGAAACCAAGATGGAGATGTCATTGCAACTAATTAGAAATTCCTCTTTCAGGTATGTAATAAACGACCTTCGCACAAAATAATGTACGATACACGAGCGGTATGTTTGTTTTCATGTTCTCGGAAATTAAAAAAGCTAAACTACGTTTCGCTTTTTCAAACTTTTCCTCGAACATGAGAACTTCAAAATACCACTCTTGTAACGTATATTACTATTATGTGTCTAAAATATACAATACAGGGTGATTCACGAGGATTTACCGTTACTTAATATTAATAATAGGGCTACTATGTTTTATTTAACGACGCTCGCAACTGCAGAGGTTATATCAGCGTCGCCTGTGTGCCGGAATTTTGTCCCGCAGGAGTTCTTTTACATGCCAGTAAATCTACTGACATGAGCCTGTCGCATTTAAGCACACTTAAATGCCATCGACCTGGCCCGGGATCGAACCCGCAACCTTGGGCACTTACCGTTACTTACGGAGCTTATTTCAGAAGACATTCTGAGCAAAAAATGTTATATAAGTATGAGTCTTAATCTCAATATTTTCATAGTTACACTAATTTGGAGTTGTTTGTAAAATACCTGTTTGCTTTAGTTTGAAGGTGAAAGAATATTACAAATAGAGAATGAACTATGTGTACTATAGTGTCAGTGAAATGTGTTCTAAAGTTTCAGTGAAATGTGTCACAGTGCCACTACAGTGAGTGAGATGAGAGTACAGTGGAAGATTATTACCAGCACCAATGTGAAACTTATGGAGGGCCTGTGGTTGGTTGTAATATAAAATTAGGTTCACTTATTAATTAGGTTACTTTATGTATTATTATTAATTGTAATTATTGTGTATAATTCCAGTGTCAGTAAATATATACAATATAACTATTAAGAAGTATAATTTCTTTAATTGGCTAGTGTTCTGAAGCTAAAAATGTGTTTCAATTGCTTTGTACAGATTTTGTTTCTCAATTTTTAACTGAAAATTACATCATTCTTCCGCACTTACCACAAAAATTGTTACAAATCATACGACTCTAGGAATTTGATTCTTTACAGTTTAATTATGCATCCTAATGTACAGTTTTGAAGAATTTACAAGAGTGGCGTGATTTGTAACAATTGTTGTGATAAATGCGTAAGAAGAATGTAATTTTGTAGTTAAAAATCGAAAAAAAATCCTGTACGAAGCAACTATGGAATTCACAACACATTTTCAGCTTCAGAATATTATACTAGACGGCATTTCGGAAGGCGATCGGCTGCTATATGTGCAGTAGCATTTCTGGTATGTGACGTCACAAGCTTGTACAGTAGGACCAATCGGAATCAGTCAGTAACAAGTACTTCTCGAGATCGTTTGTTCATGTGTGAGTGTTTCAATACATTGAATAAGAACTCCTAACATTTACTGTGTGTGTTTTTGACTGTGTGTGTGTGTGTGTAAGATAAATAATTAAATGGAAGAAGAGACTGTAAAAAGACAAGAACTGCATAGGCAGACGCGGAAAATAGTGTTTAAGGTGTATAATTATTTTAAAAACGTTGACGAGCAGAACGCTGCCGGCCATCTTGATGCTGGCTGCAGCGTTGCCAACGTGCAAGAAACGACTGCAGAAGCATGTGGTGTGGGATTGAGAACCGTGCAAAGAATATTGTTAGTGAAGGAAAGAGGGTTTGTTTGGTGTCATGCTACAGTAATCAACGGCTAAGGTCATTATTGTCTTTTGATAATTTAAATTTAATCCTGCGTTATTTGTATTGCAAGTGCGCGTGAAGTACGATGTGGCAATCTTGTACGCTGCCTTGCTCTCTCTATCTGTCTCTCTCGACGCAAACTCTAGCAGACTACCGCCTTCCGAACTGCCGTCGAATCTAGCTAATTAAAGAAATGATACTCCTGAATCGTTCATTTTTTATCTGTAATATTCCTTTACCCATAAAACTAAAGAATAATGATAATTTACAAGCAACTTCAAACTAGTGTGTCTGAAAATATTGAGATTAGGACATATGTGAATCACCCTGTATATTCATTAAAATATTCCCTTAAAATTTTAAAATATGTCCGCTCCGTATGAATTAACTCGTAATAGAATTTACAGTTACAGGACTACTTATATTTCAGAATAATTAACTCTGAACAAATATTAAATTTAGAAATAGTATCATTAACACAATTTCCCCATGTTCTGAATTCCTCTTATTACCTGTTCTTTGTTTGATTTTTGTTTCGGCATCCTGATACAATCTCACGTTACTTAAACAAGTCTACTATTGAGGAGAGTCGGATGTTCACTCTATCTGCTCCTTACAGACAGTAGAGACACCCGGCAACGGAACGCATTTTGTAAGCAATGTAGGCTTCTTTTTTGGCTTGGCTTCTTTTTTGATAATAATCTAAGTTGGAATTATCAAGTTAAAGAAACGATAAAAAAAATCTGTTCCTCCATTCACTGTTTGAGTCGCTTGAGAAACTTCTTGCCCCAGAAACTAAAACTTACCCTAGTGCAAACCCTAGTAATGCCGCACTTCGATTATTGTGACGTTTTGTTAAGTGACCTAAGTTCTGAATTGTCAGTCAAGTTACAGCGAGCTCAGAATATGTGCGTCAGATACGTGTGCAACATCCGACGATATGATCACATATCACCGTCCTTCGCAAGTCTTTCGTGGCTCCGACTTAAAGAACGCAGAACTTTACACTCTTTATCTTTACTCTATCGAATTCTGCACACCTCAACACCAAATTACCTTTCGTCTCGTTTCTCTTATTTATACTCTAACCACGACGCAAATACCAGATCACTTATCTGTGGCACGCTAAGTATACCTCTTCATAGAACATCTTGTTATTCATCATCTTTTACAGTATCCACCTCGCGTCAATGGAATTTCTTGTCACAAAGTATTAGGGGCTGCAAGACAATAAACACCTTTAAAAACAGCTTAAAAGATAACCTTATTAGCATTTCACTCCAATCATACTGATTTAAACTATAACTGACTACATTGTTACTTCATTCTTTAGACATCATCCTGATAGTGCTGTATTTTCAAAATTGTCTCATAATAATCTCTTTCTATTATCTAATATTATTTGAAATATATTAACATTCTATGTATTTTAGCTTAATTCTGCTACACAGTTTATTTCAGTGTCTAATTAATAGTTCATAGTATTTTGTTGTTTAATTCGTAAATAACTCTTGTATACATGTAACTCTCACTTAATCAAATTGTTGAATTTTTTGTAAGTTCATGCATATGTATATACACTTTTTGCTGGTTGAGTGGAAGAGAAGGCCTTACGGCCTTAACTCTGCCAGCTAAAATAAATCATTATTATTATCATTATTATTATTATTATTATTATTATTATTATTATTATTATTATTATTATTATATAGAAGTTATTTACTACCCTGATATGAATACTTTTCTTCAGCCCTGGTTATAACTGAAATAAGTGATCTGACTGACCACTCAGGCCTATAGCGAAGAAATTTAAGAACATATGCAACAAAATATAAATACATCTTGATTGTACAACTTTTAACACTATATCACTTCGGAATATGTATTATATATCTTTCTCGTGTTAAATTCCATCGTAACTGGTTGACAGAACTCTGAAGAAGGCCCAGAATAGGCCGAAACATGTTAACCAGGTATGATAGAATTTAACATGAGAAAGACATATAATACATATTCCGAAATAAATATAAATAACAAATCCAGGTAACAATGAAAAACAGTAAGTAATAACGACAGACATGTTTAAGCTCATATCGTCTTAGTTTGGTCTCGCAGAACCTCAAGTTCCCTATCTGTTTCCTGTTAAATTTTTACACGCTTTTATGGAATCACCCTGTAGAGTGTTAAAACAGTTCCATTTGTGGCACCACTCCATTGATTTTCATAGTTCTCAATCGGCCAGAACCTTCAGAATTTACGCAGCAATGACGAATGAGTCGATTCAACGAATCAAATCGCTTACAACCCCGCTATAGGTGGCAGGATATTTCACTTTGCTGACTTGAGATGTGATCAGCTACTCACTAGCCAGCTGTTCATGTCACCGGGAAATAAAGCGGGGCACGAAGTCACGCACCACGGTCTGGCTTTATCAACACTCTGCTTACAAATTTATTAGGGTCCTCGGAGAAGTAATTAACATTAATAACTTTAAACACGGGTTAAAACGTAATCGTATTAGCATTTTTAAATTGGATTTCAGAACGGCCGTCATCAACGTCCCATGCGAGGACGACTATAAATAAGCATCTAGATTTGAGGGTTTCCACTACAAAAACCCCAGAGCGGCGATAAATTACACTTCAAATGAGGAGTCGTAAAAAACGGGAAGGGAGAAACGCTCCGAGATTGTAAGAATCTACTCTGGGCGAATAAAGACTTGCAGGAAGATCGACTGATGTAATTACAAGCGTCTTGCAGCTCAGAAGTGAAGTACGCAATCCTTCGATCAACTAATGATTATTTTCAGCAACAGTAGCTATACCAAGAGGGATGAAGTTACAGGAGAATGGAGAAAGTTACACAACATAGAACTGCACGCATTGTATTCTTCACCTGACATAATTAGACGTTCGAGATGGGTAGGGCATGTAGCACGTATGGGCGAATCCAGAAATGCATATAGAGTGTTAGTTGGGAGGCCGGATGGGAAAAAGACCTTAGAGGAGGCCGAGACGTAGATGGGAAGATAATATTAAAATGGATTTGAAGGAGGTGGGATATGATGATAGAGACTGGATTAATCTTGCTGAGGATAGGGACCGATGGCGGGCTTATGTGAGGACGGTAATGAACCTCCGGGTTCCTTAAAAGCCAGTAAGTAAGTAAGTAAGTAAGTAGCCTAAGTAAGTAAGTCATTAAGTAAGTAAGTAAGTAGCTATACCTTTAAAATATATGGGCCTGGGTGAATTGCAGAAGACTTGCAGGAAGAGAGTCAATACATCTGATTGAATGCGATCTAGGAGTTTTAGTCACAAATTTTTCGTCAACGTAATGATTTGTCACAGTTTGTCGCAGAGCTTTTCTCCACATAAGGACGACACGCCACAGTACCGGATTCATCACAAAAACATCAATTTTTTTGCGCCGTTCAATGTTTTGATACACAGGATCATCATTTTGTTTTTATTAACATTTCTAATATTAACCCGACTATACCTTTGGATAAACGGTTGAGAACCGCAAACACTATGTTACCGGAGTTTGATGATAATAGAGTAAAACACAAACAAATCACTTTAATAGATATAGAAGGGAAGAAATGGGAGTACAAGGGTACAGTGCATCAGTTATTCATAGATTTCAAAAAGGCATATGACTCGGTTAAGAGAGAAGTTTTATATGATATTCCTATTGAATTTGATATTCCCAAGAAACTAGTTCCATTAATTAAAACGTATCTCAGTGAAACGTACAGCAGAGTCCGTATAGGTCAGTTTCTGTCAGATGCGTTTCCAATCCACTGTGGGCTAAAGCAAGGAGATGTACTATCACCTTTACTGTTTAACTTTTCTCTAGACTTCTAGAGTATGCCATTAGGAAAGTTCAGGATAACAGAGAGGGTTTGGAATTGAACGGGTTACATCAGCTGCTTGTCTATGCGGATGACGTGAATACGTTAGGAGAAAATCCACAAACGATTATGGAAAACACGGGAATTTTATTGGAAGCAAGTAAAGAGATAGGTTTGGAAGTAAATCCCGAAGGGACAAAGTATATGATTATGTCTCGTGACCAGTATATTGTACGAAATGGAACTGCAAAAATTGGAGATTTATCCTTCGAAGAGGTGGAAAAATTCAAATATCTTGGAGCAACAGTAACAAATATAAATGACACTCGGGAGGAAATAAAACGCAAAATAAATATGGCAAATGCGTGTTATTGTTCGGTTGAAAAGCTTTTGTCATCTAGTCTGCTGTCAAAAAATTTGAAAGTTAGAATTTATGTAACAGTTATATTACCGGTTGTTCTGTATGGTTGTGAAACTTGGACTCTCACTTTGAGAGAGGAACAGAGATTAAGGCTATTTGAGAATAAGGTTCTTAGGAAAATATTTGGGGCTAAGAGGGATGAAGTTACAGGAGAATGGAGAAAGTTACACAACACAGAACTGCACGCATTGTATTCTTCACCTGACATACTTAGGAACATTTAATCCAGACGTTTGAAATGGGCAGGGCATGTAGCATGTATGGGCGAATCCAGAAATGCATATAGAGTGTTAGTTGGGAGGCCGGAGAGAAAAAGACCTTTGGGGAGGCCGAGAAGTAGAGGGGAAGATAATATTAAAATGGATTTGAGGGAGGTGGGATATGATGATAGAGAAGGGATTAATCTTGCTCAGGATAGGGACCAATGGCGTGCTTATGTGAGGGCGGCAATGAACCTCCGGGTTCCTTAAAAGCCAGTAAGTAAGTAAGTAGCTATACCTTTCAAAAATACGGGCCTGGGTGAAGTACAGAAGACTTGCAGAAAGACAATCACCACATCTGATTGAATGAGGTCTAGGAGTGTTAGTCACAAAGTTTTCGTCATCGTAATGATTTGTCGCAGTTTGTTTATCGCAGAGCTTTTCGTCACAAGGACGACACGCCACACTAGCCTACCGATTCGTCACAAAATATCATTTTTTTTGCGTCGTTTAATGTTCTGATATACAGTATATCTGTAAGCAATAACTTTCAATTGAAATGAATTCTTCCTCGAGGGTGGACATAAGAAGAGTGGAAAAAACCACGACTATCGAAAACAACGATGTGTTGTAAACTTGAGAACGGAAAAACGTTGAACGTCCCAGGAAATAATGCAGTTAGGAATTCTGGACTTCGAAAAGTTTATTGAATATAATAATTTAATACCTTGGTGTTTGTGATGAGCGTGGTATTGGTTATGATGGTAATAGTACATTATGCAACGAGCCTATAATGATAGTAATTAAGACGCAAGTATGATTGTTTACGAAACGAGCGCAAGCGAGTCTCATAATTTTCATACGAGCGTCTTAATTACCAATATAGGCAAGTTTCATACGACTTTTTATGCTCGACCATATTTCGAACTTGAAATTATTTAAAATTACGTCTTCTCATGGCTATGTGCGAACTGACCTGAATTGTGAGATGTGCGCAGACGCGAAAGTATTGATTTTTTCCGAGGCCGAATGTCATTGACCTTGGCAGAGAATAAGATGAAGATTACTCTGACATAACCTGGAAATTGATTTAGAATTGAAAAACGAGATGAGAAATTGAATTTATTTGAATATGATTTACAATTAACGCTAATTATTATAGTAACAGAACATAACCTTCTGCGACAGTATTGGATTTCCAGCCTCCGTGACTTTTCGCTAATTGTCTTTCGATTGCATATCCGAGAATAATCGATATAACGATACAAAGCTGACTTGTCATTGGCTGAACACCTGAAGTTTAATGAGTAGGTGTACTTTAATGACATGCATTAAAGGATTGCTACCAGGTGTATAATTACTACATTTCGACATGGTCGAGCATAAAGATATAAAAGACACTGTTTCTACACTAGGTTAGTCCTCGAGGTTTCGAACCCGTCTACCTAGCTTCAAAATCCAAGGCATGAACGTCCTTAATAACGTGGCACACAGTCTTGTAGAATCGTGACTGGTTAAGATTTTCTTTTTTCGTAAGGAGACAAGATTAAATAGCTCTAAATCTCTGAACACGGACAGAGGTACACAAAATTATGCATTCATACAGAATTAAAAAACTCCGCTGTCAAAATTTCCGACGGGCGTGGGAGGCCGGGGAGTGACATGGCGTCACGCCCGACACACGCGAGTGTGCTGCCATCTCTGTAGGCTAATCCAAACTAATGAAGACGACAGGTTTCGGTGTTTACGCAAAGCAAGCGACGTGGGTCGACGGTGACCTTGCGAGCCTCGGAGAACAAATTATCATTGATAAAGTTGTGGGTAAACTAATGAGGGGGTGTACGGCTGACTCCTTTCTCGCTCTGATGTTGGAATCCGGCGGTCGTGACTTCATTCCCTCGCGCGGAGACGCCCATCATGATTGTATGTGATGAGAGACGATAATAACAAATGAATTACGAATCTCTGTGGAGACTAAACTGTCAATTACACGAATCCATTTACCGAGACACGATCCGCGGCCGGGTGGGTGTCACTGTGAGGATCACAATGTCATTCCACGCGGCCAGTGGCGGCTCGTGTACAAGACGCCTCTAAGTTTTCGGGAAGAGTTTCACTGTTGTGTTTTGAGACTGGGAACATGTCTGCAAGTCTGCAATTACAGAAGAACCCGCTAATCCGAATCCACTGTGGCCCAAACCTGTTCGGATTAGTAAACGTTAAGCTTTTTAGAAACTGCATTTTCTTATGCATTAATTTATATAACTTGTTCTTTCAATTATTTATTACTAGACTTCGAAGTTGAGGCACATAAACTATGAAGTTACGTATACACAGGATAAAGCAGCTGGTAAGGTACGGTAGACCTCTTCCATCGTACACCGTATGAGTTGGAGATTTCGCAATATAGGCCGAGTAAGTACTTTAATAAATAAACTTTCGCTTGAAGCACAAACATAATATTATGGTGGCCAGAATGCAATGAATTATCGTCTCTCAGATGTAGAAACATAATATTTTCTTAGGTCTATGAAGAGTTGTACAAAACAATACTGCTTAAAAGGTAGGCCTAATTTTAATTATTATTATTATTATTATTATTATTATTATTATTATTATTATTATTACAGATTGCGGATAGAGGAGACGGCCTCCAGATATGGAGAGTAGCTGCGAATTTATTGAATAAACAGTCATGGACAGCCGATAAGGGGTGGTCCTCCAGCTTGGGGATTGGGCGAAGGGCTAACAACTCATTACCGTAAAAAAGAGCATGTTACGAATCCATACAATAAGAAAGGAAAACTCGGAAATTTTACTTGAAGCAAGTAAAGCGATTGGTTTGGAAGTAAATCCCGAAAAGACAAAGTATACGATTTTGTCTCGTGACCACAATATTGTACGAAATGGAAATATAAAAATTGGAGATTTAACCTTTGAAGAGGTGGAAAAATTCAAATATCTTGGAACAACAGTAACAAATATAAATGACACTCGGGAGGTAATTAAACGCAGAATATATAGGCCTATATGGCAAATGCCTGTTATTATTCGGTTGAGAAGCTTTTGTCATTAGTCTATTGTCAAAAAATCCGAAAGTTAAAATTAATAAAACAGTTATATTACCGGTTGTTCTTTATGGTTGTGAAACTTGGACTCTCACTTTGATAGAGGAACAGAGATTAAGGGTGTTTGAGAATAACGTTCTTAGGAAAATATTTGGGGCTAAGAGGGATGAAGTTACAAGAGAATGGAGAAAGTTACACAACGCAGAACTGCACGCATTGTATTCTTCACCTGACATAACTAGGAACATTAAATCCAGACGTTTGAGATGGGCAGGGCATGTAGGACGTATGGGCGAATCCATAAATGCATATAGAGTGTTAGTTGGGAGACCGGAGGGAAATAGACCTTTGGGGAGGCCGAGACGTAGATGGGAGGATAATATTAAAATGGATTTGAGGGAGGTGGGGTATGATGACAGAGAGTGGATTAATCTTGCACTGGATAGGGATCAATGGCGGGCTTATTTGAGGGCGGCAATGAACCTGCGGGTTCCTTAAAAGTCATTTGTAAGTAAGGCAGAAGTTCGGCGACATCATGAATGTAATTTCTCGATAGCGTGATGTGCCTTATTTTAACAAACAATACAGCTGGCAACGAAATAAGGATTGTTTTGATATCGCACGAGCCGCCACTGGTAGCGTCCTTCGCTCGGCTAATACAAAGCGCGGAGTACAGCAATTTGATAATGGTACCGGCCGGCTGGTAAGGAACCTTGTAATTTATCTAATTAAAGTAAATTAACTCTGCCCTCATGTTGTTTTGGTGGTTTCAGCGTCCCTGCCTTCTCTCCCAGCGGTCGGAGTTTCCACCGCTGTCGCAACACCCCCCCCCCCGAACCCCACCGCAAGGGGTGCCAACCACAACGAAGGTAAAGGGACAATGAAGCCTCGGGGAAATCCAAGGTAGCATGCACAGGAACACAGTTGTATTTTGGAGAATCGGAAATCCATGCTTGATCTTTCGTTGAACACGTCGCGACTGTCAAATTTTACCTGTATCACCATTATCATTATCATCACTAGGGACCGGATTTGTAGGTTTTTTTTTTTTTTTTTTTTTTTTTGAACTCCTAATTTCTTCAATACTTTTCCGAATCATGATCGTAGGAGTCTTATATGAAGGGTTCAGAACCATAGTGGTCCAAGCGCCATTTACTAAAACCGTAGAAAACAAGGTTAAAATGATGTCTGTGGCCGGGAGGAAAAAGGTCTTAAGTTAATTTTTTGTGAAAATGAGATTTTTATATATTTTGAAAGCGGAAACAATTCTCTACAATTTTGTAAAACGGTCAAAGTCAAATAAGACTCCTGACTGGATTTATAGAGCGTTACCAAATGTCCTAAGTTCTTTTTGAGTCGAGCACACACAGAATAAAGGACTTAAGAATATTTAATACTTTATTCCTTACAAACATCACATGTTTACATTCCATGCTTCCCTATTAAAAAGATCTAACTTGTATTTTAGCTATTTTATCACATACTGATGCCCTTTCCTTTTAAGAGTTTAACCACTAGCGGTCTTACTAATAAAAACTCTATATACAGACGTTTAACTGTCTTATACTTATACAATGAGTAACTCGTTTATACGTCGTATGTAAATTCCTTACTAATAATCACTACATACGTCGTGTATAACAATATGACTGTTACACAGCTACGTCATAGTTTCGTCATTACTTCGTTACTAAAGGTAATAGAATATCTGAGGTTCTCTATTGCATCCGGTAGAGCGCTCTAGTGTGGCGTGTTAAATATCGATAGTACAACTGGCTCTAATCGATTACCACACTACATTTTGGTCAAAGAGTACAAGCTACAGCAATATTATTCTAATAATTCTATGATCTTTGGTGTGTTATCATCATAAAATGACAGTCGATACGAACAGCTGTTAGAGGGGCGGCCATTTTTTCGCTATATACAGCACTTAAACAAGGGCTTTCGTGTATATAACTACTGCAAAGCAAGTCCCATTATAGTTACAGCCTGTTTATACGTCCATCGCTTATTCACGGTTTATTAGTAACGTTTTCTGTCTCAACTCTGCATAAGTCTCGTATAAAAACTATACACGGTTTACTAGTAAGACTGTAGGTAAAGAGTCCTATATTGTTTAAGACCTATTTTGCATTCCTAATAATTTACATTTCTCATTTCTTTTGACATGAAAAAGGTCTTATGTTTACATAGTCCCTTCTACTCAATTTGTGTTCTAGTCTTAAAAGGGCTTAAGTGCGGCTATTTTTGAAAATAATCAAGAAAATTGTTAAATGAGCAGCATTACTTATTTAAGAATAAATATAAACAAATAATATCCAGGAAAAACTTCTTAAGTACAAAACCTCTATAATTGACACCAATTTCAATCTTTCTGCTGCTCTTCTGAAAAGTATAAAATTTTTACTTAAGACCTTTTTCCTCCCGGCCACAGAAGTCATCACCATAATTCAATGGAGACATATAGCAAGTAATATAAAGCATACACATTCAGACTAAGTGATATGTCAATATTCATTAAACTGTGGTATTCACTTAACTTTAACCCTTGCTTTCTTCGTTTTTAATAAATGGTGCTTGGCCCACTATGGCTCTGAACCCTTCATATGTGAATTCTGTTGAATCTAAAAAAACCTAAATTGGACAATAGTACCTAAAAAAACCTAAATCATTGTTGATAAGCGTTATCCTGTATTTGGTGCTTTATATAGGCCTATTGATTTTTTTTATTTTGAGAGAAATATCAATAGATTTAGAGAGAGAGAAAGAGAGAGAGAGAAAGAGAGAGAGAGAGGAGGGGTAAGAACACTCTCGACGTGGAGGAGGCTGCCTCAGTCCCTAAGGCAAAACCTGTACTTATCAGTGACAACATCTATGGCTCGCTTGCTTTCTTCAAGGCACATTTCAGTGACCTTCCAAAATATATTGAGTACTTGTAATCACTAAAACTGAAAGATGCAATTGGTGTCATTGACTCGCTTCTACAGAAACAAGTACCAGGACCCGTGTGTGAAGCCGTTACATTAAAACTGAAGAAAGTATTGCAGAGGAATCCAGGGTTTGAAAAAATGAAAAATGTGTGCTCCATTCTACAGGGGGAAAGCTTCAATTGTCAGTTACCGTGGGTACCTGCTGCAATGGCAGCGATGAAATTTGCACCTATGACGTCATGTGCTGTCAAAAGAACCATTTCGTCCTTCAAATGTATTTTGAGAGACAAGAGAAGAAACTTCTCAATCTAGAATCTTGAAAAGTGTTTGGTCATATATTGCAACCTGGAACATACCAGTAAATAATATTGTATTGCTTATTTGTTTGTTTGTTTGTTACTTTTTCAAATAATTCTTGACCAAGTTTGAACAAATTTAACTCAAAAGTTGTGTGTGTACTGTACCTCTTACCTATTGAAAATTGGAATTTATGTAGTTATATCAATGCAAATTATATTAGATAAAATTTTAATATTGTTACAATAATTTATTCAAACTACAAATAATGTTAAAGGGGAAGGAACAAAAATTTCGAAAATTTATAAATTTTCATAAATAGTTTGGTTCTTGAAAAGGTCAGTTTCGTGGTCCATGTTGCCTTAATAAATATATATTTATTTTTTAAGAGTAACTGTAAGCTGACATTTTTAACGATCTGGCAGTTTTAGCGATTCCTTAAAACCTGAAAAGACCTATTTCATCTATTCCAAAAACCTAAAATAATTCTTTTAAAAATCTAAAGATCCAGTCTCTAATCAGCACCATCATCATCTATTCCCAAGAATTCGTCCTTCAGATCGTTGTGCCTTTGCACTTGTAAGGGTGATGATGTGATGGAACTACATTACACATTCACTAACATTGACATTTTCCTAACGCCATGCTACAAGGCCATTGCTTATAGGAACGAGAATGTTAAAATACAATTGAAGCGCTGATATAACAGTTTAACTCTACTTAAGTCGTTATTCCGGCGATGGCTTTTCATAATCTTCCATGTCTTCTCTATGGACTGTAAAAGTTGTATTTTATTTCGGGGACTCTAAATGACAGGGCAGTTTATTGTCTGAAGTGTTGTACCAAGTCAAAAGGTTCAAAATTCGCAATACAAAAATATGTTACACTCACTTTTAATAGTGTACATCAGCGTCTTTGGTAGTATCATATATTTATAATACGGTTTTCCAGCCATTCAGTTTTTCAGTAGGACATACTCGTAATATGGCACCAAAGAAAGAATTTAATCTAAAATATCCCCCTTGTCCTGGCTTAAAATTTCCTACAGTAATATCACAAGAGGGTCTGAGATTTATTAGGACTATTTCGTGAATAAAATAGATATGTATATATATATATATATATATATATATATATATATATATATACTGGGTGTTCAGTTCAAAATGTGTCATGGCTCGCTGTATGCCGTCATGTGTCTAGCCGATGAGCCTAGAGAATTCAATCTTCCTACACTTCCGCAGAGGTGTATAATCTATGAGGTTGAAGTACGGCGTTCATTCTGAAGAGTACGTACCGATACGTAGGTAACGCCTGTAGTGGCAGGAATGTGAACTGTTTGGAAATACGTACTGTCGGGATATGGGGAGAGGGTTAAGACGATTACTTACGTATTTGTTGACATTAACTTCGACGGTCAACATGGACACGGAGCATTTGATTTGTGTTGTGGAATGTTACCGTACGCAACCCATGATAACAAATACCCTGCGTACGACTTGCCGGCGCAAAACGCAGTTCGAAAGAGGTTATGGTAGCACACAGACCGTACAGACCGCCATCTGTTGCTACGACGTTCAAGTTATACCATACACGTTCTCAAGTTCAGTTGAAGAACGCCTTAAATAATAGGCAACTTCTCTAACATATAAGCTGAAAGTCGCTTCAAATTGGTGACCCAACAACAGTGACGTCATGACACACTTTGAAATGAACACCCAGTATATATATCCCTAAAATTCGCTCACAAAATATTAATAATTGCATATTTATGAATACTTCACCTATTCAGACATTGTGAAGTTGAAATACATGAATATCGATTACTGCAATATAGAAATTGAATGTTATTCAGTAATGCCAATTGAGAAAAGCGAAATACACGTTTAACAATGTTAATTACAAGTACTGCGCTTTTCTCTTGTTATTTATAACAGAAATACATTTTCATTATCTGTTGAAATCATAATTTAATTTAAACATTTTATAATATGATTACAAATAATCAGATTGATACATCAATTAAGTGAACAATTGTTGTGAAGGAATGACATTTTCTTTAGATATAATGGACATGGAATTAGAAGATGAATATGTAGATGTGGAAGTAGGATTTCGCACTTCATTTAGTACAATTGATTCATCCTCATCGATTTACGTGGAAACAGTTGGCGACACTGACTAATTAAAAGAACGACCATGCGATAAATTGATAGTGATAAATCGAGCTTCAAAAATTATCGCGATGTATGACTGTGATTGGTTGGAATTCAAAATTTCATTACACTTCATTGGACGTCATATAAGCGATATAGTCAAAGAGAATGATATTATTTCGTTACTGAAATTCTTGAAATCAGAAAATCCATGTTCTTCTCAAAATATTTTGGATTCTGAACCAGTGCTGGATGAATATCATCCTGAAAGTGAAATCAATGGACATGAATAAGAATATTTTGACACTATAATAGAGGAGTTTTCATCTGCAGCATAGTTTAAGAACTGATTTCCTCACATCTTACAACTTGTAATAAGCTAATTGTTCATTAAGATTTTATAACAAAGCTATATTTGAAAATATAATAGATTTAAGTCAATGATATTTATTTATAACAAGTACAGCGAAGCGCACGGGTATGGATAGTATATTAATAAAATATAAATTAAGTTATGATAGACTGTGCTGCCCTCATTGGGAAAGAAAAGAAATATCAACTGCTGATAACGTTCCTTAGCCATATAATAAAATCCGGAGTTAGCTAATACCTATCAGTAAAGTTGCACAAATGACTCATTCCAGAAGTGTGCATATAAGTTTCGTATCTGACCTTGCGTTGAAATCTCCTTGAAGAAAGTGCCGCGATTTCGAGGATAGCCTAGAGCCTAGACTATACTATAAAGTGGAAGATTGTATAAAAGTGAAAAGAAGGGACAAGTGAGCCGCTATTTATATACGCTTACTTACTTACTTATTGGCTTTTAAGGAACCCGGAGGTTCATTGCCGCCCTCACATAAGCCCGCCAATGGTCCCTATCCTGTGCAAGATTAATGCATTCTCTATCATCATATCCCACCTCCCTCAAATCCATTTTAATATTATCTTCCCATCTACGTCTCGGCTCCCTAAAGGTCTTTTTCCCTCCGGCCTCCCAACTAACACCCTATCTGCAAGACAATAAACACTTTTAAAAACAGCTTAAAAGATAACCTTCTTAGCATTTCACTCCAATCATACTGGCTTAAACTATCACTGTCTACATTGTTACTCCTTCCTCTAGACATGCATCCTGATAGTGCTGTATTTTCAAAATTGTCTCATAATAATCTCTTTGTATTATCTAACATTACTTAAAATATATTAACATTCTATGTATTTTAGCTTTATTCTGCTACACAGTTTGTATTTAAGTGTTTAATTAATAGTTCATAGTACTTTGTTGTTTAATTCGTAAATAACTCTTGTATATTAAATTCAATTCAATTTATTTGGCCATTAGACATACAGTTTTAGGCTTCGTCAGAATACATTGAAAAAACATACAAATACATTAAAAAAGCACTAATAACAGAAACAGTAAAATTTAAGTAATACAATGAAAACATAAAATAATTTGAAACTTTTAAATTGAAGAAAACTAACTAAATTGCAATTAAACTTATTTATTGAAATACAATTTCATACAAATTTGTGTTGAAAAACTCAGCAACAGAATAAAAAGGATTATTTAATAACCAATTGTAAAATCTAGTTTTTGAAACTATTGATTGGTAATTTATAATATTGACTAGGGAGCTTATTATATAATTTCATCCCCATAATTAAAAAGTATGTGTTGCTCTTGTGTAATCTACAATATGGAATATTAATTTGTTCACTATTTCTAATTTCATGATCATGTATATTGGCCACTAATGAGTAATTGTCGATATTTTGTCGAGTGTAAAGTACTAGATCATATAACTTATATATACAAATTTGTGATTGTTAAAATCCGTGATTGTCTGAAAAGTGGCCGACAGTGTTCCAGATAATTTGATTTATATAAAATTCTAATGGCCTTCTTTTGTAAAATCAAGACGCTTCCAATTTTGGTTCCATTTCCCCAGAAAATTAGGGCATATCGGATTATCGACTGAAAGAAAGAAAAGTAGGCACATCTTAAATAATTTTGAGAAACGCAAGTAGTTAATTTCTTATACAGGGACATCATTTTATTTTTACTAACTTTTTCAATATTAACTTGCCTATACCTCTGGATCAACGCCGTTTGCTACTCCTTTCCACGACTGAACTTCGATGATACTGGCGTAATATACAAACAAATTACTTTACTAGATATAGGAGGGTAGAAAAGTAGTTCATCCATTTACGTAAACTAGGAAATATTGCGCTTTTGAGTTTGATAATTTTCATTAGGTTTTTGTTTAATCAAAATACAGTACAGTATTAACAAATGATTTTACTCATGAACTGAGCTGTCCATGCGAACGTATTCATTATGTAGTGTATATTATACTGTCTACAGCACATTAGCGTACAATATACAGAATGAAGTTCAATTGAAAAATAATCATAATATGGATATTTAAACACATTTTTTAAAATGGTGGCCGTTCACTTCGATACAGGTTTCAGTTCTATTGTGCATATTATCGCACTATAGACTATTGTACCTAATCCCAATTACTAGTTTCGTTCTTCGTACTAGTAAATCATGTTGAAATAATTCCATACCTACTCTATAAAAGGGTACTTTAGGTACTGTAGATTCAATCTTCACTTCTGCCCGATCCGACAAGATAAAATTACTCAGACATACTATCTACTCTCCGTCCAAGTGGTTATGTCGTAGGGTCGTAGAAAGGGAGGAAATCACGTGACAGTTAATTACTTAACAAGGCCCTTTTATTCAAGTTATTTTAAACAGTTGTATAATATTACGTAGACGTCCAATTCTTAACAGAAATTAATATTCTGAGAAAGGAGCTAAGACAGCCCAGCCACTAGCTGGCGAATAAAAGCTGGTGGGGGAAACCGGGATACAACGTAAGCAAATGGACGACAGTACCTGTGCGAAAATGATTCAATATTGAAAACTTTTTCGTCACTGGAAAACGCGAACATATTTTTGGAACGTACTGTACCGTAAGGCTACTACGACTGTATATGCAGTCTTGGAACTGTGTGGAAGACGGTTGAACTTCATTAGTAGAAGGGGTGGGAGTGAAGTACATTCAAAAACTCAGGTAGAATAAAAATTGAAGTAAAAATAAAATGATGTCCCTGTACATGTAACTCTTATCTAAATCAAATTGTTGAATTCTTTGTAAGTTCATACATATGTTTGTATACTTTTTGCTGGTTGAGTGGAAGATAAGGCCTTACGGCCTTAACTCTTGCAGCTAAAATAAATTATTATTATATTATTATTTTTATTTTTATTATTATTATTATTATCATTATTATTATCATTATTTTATTATTATTATTATTATTATTATTATTATTATTATTATTATTATTATTATTATTATTATTATATGCATTTCTGGATTTGCCCATACGTGCTACATGCCCTGCCCATCTCAAACGTATTTATATACGCATGTATATTATATGTATATATATATATATATATATATATATATATATATATATAGTATATTTATTATAAAACGTAAAGTAATAAATGAATTTGTACATACAGTCTGTCAATTAATACATATAGGCATGACTTATGAATCCGATCAAAATCTTCTTCAGATTACTAACGAAGTACGAAACGAAGGTGTCACTTGAGTGACGCAGCACCTGGCTGTTCTTCTGTCTTCCTCACGGCGCCATAGTGCACATTTCGCAAGATGCACCAGGATAAATTTTATTATTCCTACCGAGGCTGCACACAGCGAGCATTCTGTCCCCGCATTCCTTTATTTATGAGAGTTCACGCCGTTGTCGTCAAGGTTACAGACCTCAACACTTGACACAAGTCTGCATTCAACTGTTACTGCGACTGTCAACTTGCTATCACAGCCATCTCTCATTCGACGCCATCTTTTAAATATACAGGAAGGCACACAAATCATATTACATGAATTGAAGTGTGTTTAAGTTGTAATTCAATTGTGTTTATACCACTCATATTTATAGGCCTATTGCAAATTCCATTGTACGCGGTGTCCCAGAAATGCCGTCCATATTACTCGAATAGCTAACCCAAATCGCGTCATGCTGGTTTAACGACTTCTAATATTAAAAAAAAATACGTAATAATTCTTAATTGAACATAACTATCGTCACCCCTGATACTCCTACAAACTGTATCCAACATGACACGTGAACCACGTGAGTATACTGGAGTATAACTTGAAGAAATGAACGACGTTTCTGGGACACGCTGTATGTTTGAGGCTGTGCAGAAACCACTGTTTGTAGGTTCGATTTCCAGCTGCAAAAGTTTTACGTAAAGCAGTAGGCTATTCTCAAGTAAATCAGGTGAATATCGCACTCTAAACTTCCGTAATTTGTCAACCATATCGTGACGTCATTAATCGCAGAGCGAATCAGAATCGAGATCCATGTCGGTCTCGGTAGTGTAGTCGGTATAGTGCTGGCCTTTTGTGCTCGAGGTTGCGGGTTCAATCCCGGGCCAGGTCGATGGTATTCATTCATTCATTCATTTAGTATTCTGCCCAAGGGCAGGTCTTTCACTGCAAAGCCATTTTTCTCCAATCTTTCCTATTTTCTGCCTTCCTTTTCGTTTCCTCATATGATCCATATATCTTAATGTCATCTATGATCTGATGTCTTCTTCTACTCCGAACTATTCTCCCGTTCACCATTCCTTCCAGTGCATCCTTCAGTAGGCAGTTTCTTCTCAGCCAGTGATCCAATCAATTCCTTTTCCTCTTCTTGTTCAGTTTAAGTGTGCTTAAATGCACAGGCTCATGTCAGTAAATTTACTGCATGTAAATAACTCCTGTGGGACAAAATTCCGGCACACCTGCGACGCTGATATAACCTCTGCAGTTGCGAGCGTCGTTAAATAAACCATAATTTGAATTTGAATTTTTGAGATCCATACGCTATTGAAATAAGTAAATAAGTACAGACAGGTGAAGTGCTTTATGTGGAGTGTGGCACTTTATGCGGCAGAAACTTAGACATTACGACGAAGTGAAGAGAAACGACTTGAAGGATTTAAAATGTGGATATGGAGAAGAATGGAGCATGTGAAATGGACAGACAGAATAAGAAATGAAGCTGTGCTGGAAAGAGTGGATGAAGAAAGAATGATGCTGAAACTGATCAGGAAGAGAAAAAGGAACTGGTTGGGTCACTGGCTAAGAAAAAAATTGTCTACTGAAGGATGCACTGGAAGGAATGGTGAACGGGAAAAAAATATCGTGGCAGAAGGTGGTAGGCCTATAGAGAGAGACGACAATGGGATACATGGATCATATGCGGCGACTAAAAGGATAGCGGAAAAGAGGGAATATTTGGGAATGCTGAGTTTGCAAGAAAGGACCTGCTCCAGGGCAGAAAACTATGGCGAATGAATTAAGTCTTGCCTTCCTGGTACAAGCGACATAGTATCATTGCAACCTCATAGGCTTGAAGAAACATCTGTACAGGAAAATCAGTAAACTTGGTCAAGAAAATATACGCTAATAATCTTGTCAGGGCCCTCGGTTCATAGCCGAGATATTTTTAAGTTTAATAAACTAAGACAAGGGCCTATGAAATTTACTGTCGTTGCAAGAGAACTCATGATAAAAGTTTTCCTTATCCTTGCAACTTTTCATCCACTCTCGTCGGGTTTGAATTCGTAAAGCTCAAATCCAGTGGCAGGCATTGATCAACATATCACCGCAAAGCCATTTTGTTATGCATACTGATGATTAAGGACCGGATTTTTATGTAATTACATATTATATTCCTTTTAACCTTACCGTATATAGATAACAAATCTTTGCGGATCTTGTAATTACCATTAATATATTAAAATTTTATATTACATATTTTTACATATTTACCCCACATTACATATTATGGCTTAGGGAAGTTTACAATTTCAAATAAACAGATTGAAAAAGCCTTTTTACCTACCCAAGAAAGGATATACAGGGTGTATCTAAATTGGTGTCAAATATTTCGGGGACGTGTTCCTAACATCAAAGCAATTAAAAAAGTTAATTAGAACATGGGTCTGAAAACCATTCGTTAGGGAGTTATTAAAGGATTTGTCCCTTCATTGACCGCTGATTGTTTGGTGGTTTTTTCTTTGTTTGTATTTTGTAGGGCAAAGAAATCAGAAGAAAATGTATTCTGTGAGTGAACAGAACGAAATGATTTGCATCATTTAATTGAAGATGTGCTTCTGGACGTCATCCGACGAATGTGTTTTAACACGATGCTGCTCCAGCTCATTTCAGTCTGATAGTTCGTAATTTTTTTTAATGATCGATTTTCCCAAAGATGTATTGGTCGAAGGGGATTCATTGCATGGCCTGCTCGATCGCCTGATTTGAATCCAATGGATTTCTTCGTCTGGGGACATTTAAAGTCCCTGGTTTATGCGACTCCTGTACTTAATGTTCATATTCTGAGAGGGTATCCAAACTGGATTTCACGAAATACGAAACACTCCAGGAATTTTCAACAGAGCACGCCAGAGCATGTAACGCAGGTTTAGGGGACACATCGAAGCAGAAGGAAGCCACTTCGAGCAATTTTTGTAACATTAAATTTTGTGTTGTAACTCTGAAATAAATTATTTTGAGACCAATGTTCATATGAACTTTTTGTAATGTTTTGGTGTTAGGAACACGTCCCCGAAATATTTGACACAAATTTAGATACACCCTCTATTTCGGCACGAAACACAACGTCTTAAGTTCCAGGAAACAACAGTTATTAAATGCCTATAGTTTGAGGTTTTAGTAGGTACTTTGTTTCTTACAGGGAGCAGCTAAAATGCATGTGTCCCACATCTCCTCTTATTTTCTCCTAATCCAGTAAAGCGAAACAGTGCTTGCACTACTGTTGTGTCATTCATTTCACTCAGTTCTCTAGTTTTAGTACTTACAGTATAAAGTGCAAGTGAGTTTATCTACTGCTTTTAACTAACTAACAAGGCCCCTGTACCTTCAATCCTAACGATAAAAATAAAATCATGGATTGCGATGGACGAAGGTTTCACAACAATTGGAAAAATTGCAATGTGTCAAGTATGCGGTAAAAAAGTCGGGTGCTCTATGAAATCACAACTGGAGAGTCTTACCTATCCTATATCTGCCGCATATTGAAATTAAATATTTTCATGATTTTACATATTTTGGTATATATTCAGCTTATTTTTCTTACATAAATATGTACATATTTCACACCTTGATCTATACTAATAATAAATCTGTAGCCGAAATTTTTCTGGTAATTTTCGATTTTCCAAAAATAATTGGTCCTAACATATATAATTAACCACCCTGAAACCGAAAATCGCTTTTTTGAAAATTTTGTTTGTATGTCTGTCTGTCTGTCTGTCTGCATGTTTGTTACCTTTTCACGCGATAATGGCTGAACCGATTTCGATGAAAATTGGAATATAAATTAAGTTCGTTGTAGCTTAGATTTTAGGCTATATGGCATTCAAAATATATTATTTGAAAGGGGGGTTATAAGGTGGTCTGAATTAAATAAATCGAAATATCTCGCTTATTATTGATTTTTGTAAAAAATGTTACATAACAAAAATTTATTTAAAAATCATTTCCGGTACGTATTATTCTTTGAAAAATTTTGACAGGATTGATATTTAATGAGATAAATGAGTTTCAAAATTAAAATAACTGCCATCTAAGGCGGTGTAATGAAATAAACAAATGAATTCGTCTATAAGGGGCCTTGGTCAACAACAATCGAAAGCTATGAATCATAGCCTACAGAAAATGTTTCTGTGTTTGTATCAAGTAATATCGGAAGCTAAATTAACCGATTTGTATAATTAATTATCAATTCACCATTGGAAAGTGTAGTTTCTCTATATGGACATAATGCTATAATGTTATTACAGTAACTTCGGAGTGAATTGAGGACAGGTAAGATTAAAATAGCTTCTTATGCACAAACAACTTGATAGGCTATTCTGTGTATTCGTTTCCTGTATTTCTTAAAATAATGTTTATCTCAGAGAATTAACGAACCACAAGAGTGTATTGATTTAGTATGCAGTAATAATATGTTAGCTTAGCATTCCATTATTTTACAATCCAAATTTTAACTATGCTCAATTGAATCGTGTTAAAATACATATGCATTAAATGCAATGCAAAAAAATTTGGGTAATGAGTCAAGCAGATTATGTTGCGCTGTTGTAAAATAAAATTTGTTCCTCCTGAGATTCAACAGCCCCCATAACAAATTAAAAACTTACTTATCGATGTACATCCGTTATCAACACATTTTTATATTATAATATAGGCCTAATATAATATAATATAATATAATATAATATAATATAATATAATATAATATAATATAATATAATATAATATAATATAATATAATATAATATAACATAATATTATTTAAGTTATTTGAAGGGTTCAGAACCATAGTGGGCCAAGCGCCATTTACTGAATACGTAGAAAACAAGGATTAAAATTAAGTTATTATCATAATTCAATGGAAACATATAGCAAGTAAAATAAAGTATACACATTAAATCTAAATGATACTGTATGTCAGTCTTCATTAAAGTATGGATGCATGTAATAAAAATTAAGAAACATGTTAAAGGAATTGTCAATGCACCAAATGAGTGGTCTCTGGACCAAAATGATCGCATTTTAATTATTTAAATAAAATTTAAATTAAGTAACATATTAAACGATTTATCCTTTTATCGAAAACGAATCTTCCCTGGATCAAATGTCCTATTTTAATTATGTAATTACTTTATATTTATTTCTAACGGGTGCAGCGGAGCGCACGGGTACGGCTAGTATTACATAAAAATCTGGTCCCAACTGATGATGGTCCGTGGAAATCCATTCATGACAACCATTTCCATTTAGCACAGTTATTTAGCTTCAAATAAAGACGTCAAATGAGATCTGACGAATTCGAACCTTGCAGCACAGTTCGGCACCGTGTTGTAAAATGCCTTCGCCTGGGGTCGAAAGCTTCAGTAATGAATAGAGAAGCAGCTACTCCCGCGGGAGCCGAGTCGTGCCCATCACAACGCTACCGTCCATTATCAAACGCGCTCCGTCGTGCCGGCATCTTAATAACCGCCGCGGCAGTCTTTTGTTTCTGCGAGCATCGCGACGAAGAGGTAACGCGTGCATGGCAAATACCTCAGCAAAGCGATGTGCACGGTATCCATGGAAACGTTACTACTTACAAAAATGCGGGAAACAAAGTTAAGTTGTTAACAAAACTTTCTGACTTAGGCCTAATTACTAACAATAATGTCTATATAGCAACGCAGATGTCCTGACTACAGTTAACAATGATGGTAATACAGCAACAAAGCTATGTTTAAAAATACGGGAAACAAAAGACAACGAATTGTAAAACATATTAAAAATCGTGATTTATTTGCTAACAATCATCACTATAGAGAAATGCAGCTGTCCTGACTACAGTTAACTAACAATGGTGGCAATACAGCAACAAAGCTATGTTTAAAAATATGGAAAACAAAAGACAACGAATTGTAAAACATATTAAAAATCGTGATTTATTTGCTAACAATCATCACTATAGAGAAATGCAGCTGTCCTGACTACAGTTAACTAACAATGGTGGCAATACAGCAACAAAGCTATGTTTAAAAATATGGAAAACAAAAGACAACGAATTGTAAAACATATTAAAAATCGTAATTTATTTGCTAACAATGATCACTATAGAGAAATGCAGCTGTCCTGACTACATTTAACTAACAATGGTGGCAACACAGCAACAAAGCTATGTTTAAAAATATGGAAAACAAAAGACAACGAATTTTAAAACATATTAAAAATCGTGATTTATTTGCTAACAATGATCACTATAGAGTAATGCATCTATCCTGACTACAGTTAACTAACAATGATGGTAATGCAGCAACAAAGCTATGTTTAAAATTACGGGAAACAAAATACAACATACTGTAAAACAACATGTTAACAAAATACCTTGACTTATTTACTAACAATGATGTCTGCATACCAACGCAATTGTCCTGACTACAGTTAGCATAACTAACACTGATAGTAATATAGCAAAAAAGCTACGTTTAAAATTACGGGAAACAAATGATAACATACTGTAAAACAACATGCTAACAAAACATCCTGACTTAGTACTAACATTGATGCCTGCATACCAACGCAGTTGTCCTGACTATAGTTAACTAACAATGATGGTAATACAGCAACAAAGCTATGTTTAAAAATACGGGAAAAAAAAGACAACATACTGTAAAACAACATGTTAACAAAACATCCTGACTTAGTTATTAACAATGATGCCTGCATACCAACGCAGTTGTCCTGAATACAGCTAACTAACAATGGTGGCAATACAGCAACAAAGCTATGTTTAAAAATACGGGAAACAAAAGACAACATACTGTAAAACAACATGTTAACAAAACATCCTGACTTAGTTACTAACAAAGATGCCTGCATACCAACGCAGTTGTCCTGACTACAGTTCACTAACAATGATGGTAATATAGCAACAAAGCTATGTTTAAAAATACGGGAAACAAAATACAACATACTGAAAAACAACATGTTAACAAAATACCTTGATTTCATTACTAACAACGATGTCTGCATACCAACGCAATTGTCCTGACTACGGTTAACTAACAATGATGGTAATATAGCAAAAAAGCTATGTTTAAAAATACGGGAAACAAAAGACAACGTACTGTAAAACAACTTGTTAACAAAACCTCCTGACTTAGTTACTAACAATGATGTCTGCATACCAACGCAGTTGTGCTGACTACAGTTAATTAATAATGGTGGCAATACAGTAACAAAGCTATGTTTAAAAATACGGAAAACAAAATACAACATACTGTAAAACAACATGTTAGCAAAGCATCCTGACTTAGTTACTAACAATGATGCCTGCATACCAACGCAGTTGTCCTGACTACAGTTAAGTAACAATGACGGTAATATAGCAACAAAGCTATGTTTAAAATTACGGGAAACAAAATATAACATAGGTACTGTAAAACAACATGTTAACAAAACATCCTGACTTAGTTATTAACAATGATTCTATAGCAACGCAGCTACGTGTAAAAATACGGGAAACAAAAGACAAGCTGTTAACAAAACATTTCGACTTAGTTACTAAGAATGATATGCTGTATAGCCTATATAGCAAAGCAGCTATATCCTGAATAGGCATACATTTGACTAAATATTCGAACTTAGTTACGTACAATAATGTCCATATAATAATTCAAGAAACAACAAACTGTTAACAAAACAACCTGACTTGTTACTAACAATGATTCCTATTTTGCAACGTAGCTACAATAGGCCTATGTCTTGACTACAGTTACTAAAAAATCATGTCCACAGCTAATAATGCAGAAAACAAAATATAGGCTTAACAAAACATCCTGACTGCAGTACAAACAATGATGTTGAAGGCAAAGTATCTATGTATAACAATGCAGGAAACAAAACAAATTGTTAATAAAACATCCTGACTGCAGTACAAACAATGATGTTGAAGGCAAAGTATATATGTATAACAATGCAGGAAACAAAACAAATTGTTAATAAAACATCCTGACTGCAGTACAAACAATGATGTTGAAGGCAAAGTATCTATGCATAACAATGCAGGAAACAAAACAAATTGTTAATAAAACATCCTGACTACATTTGCTAATAATGATGTCTATAGCAAAGGATCTTTGTAATTATAACAATGCAGGAAACAAAACAAATTGTTAATAAAACATCCTGACTGCAGTACAAACAATGATGTTGAAGGCAAAGTATCTATGTATAACAATGCAGGAAACAAAACAAATTGCTAATAAAACATTCTGACTACAGTTGCTAATAATGATGTCCATAGCAAAGGATCTTTGTACTTATAACAATGCAGGAAACAAAACAAATTGCTAATAAAACATTCTGACTACAGTTGCTAATAATGTTGTCCATAGCAAAGGATCTTTGTACTTATAACAATGCAGGAAACAAAACAAATTGCTAATAAAACATTCTGACTACAGTTGCTAATAATGATGTCCATAGCAAAGGATCTTTGTACTTATAACAATGCAGGAAAGTAACAAGCAATACACTCTCGCATTCACAAAGAAATACAGTTAGCGTTACATGAAAAGATTATCACTTTACTCACCGTGTCATTAAGAAGCAAAAATTCTTCCTTCCTGTTGGTCTTAGGAGATACAGTACCAACTGCTGCATTGTAAAGTTGTTAATAGAAACATCCAGAAGGTACTTTCAAAGAACTATGCCAACAGCAATATAGCTATTTAAGTAACAATATAGGAAACAAACAACCAAGAGTTGTTAATAGAGCCATCATGACAATTACTTCTTAAGAACGATGTTACTTCTAAAGATGCTCTGTATAACAATACAAGAAACAACTACTAACGTGCTAATAGCAGTTCAACTGTTCTGAGGTGTTACGTCTCGCATTTTGTCCTGCAGACATTACTCCAGACGGAGAGATTTTAGAGATATGCTACGCAGGAAACGAGAAAACAGGGCTGCTGCCGTGTTATTACTTTCCAATCGTCTCTTTTCTTTGCGGGCGATATCAAGCACGCGCGGATAAAATCGCCAATCATTGCGGGTTAATTAAACAAGATGGCCGCAGGCGTTCTGTATTGTTGGCAGCGAAGCTGACATTCGGAGCTTTGGTAATTAATTCCCAATTTTGAAAGCTTAAAGGGAGAAAAAGAGAACGAGAGAGACTGGGCGAGGTCGCATGTGGGTTTGAGTCCCGACATTCACAATCACGTGTTCTGTCCGTCCGTCTGTCTGCAAGGATTCAATTAACGGTCCGCACGTCTAGGTTTCATGGCGTTTCGTGCCTCAGAACTGAGTGAAACACCAGCACCAAATATGGTGCATTAGCTTAATATGGGGTGATCGTGTGTTTAAATTGTTGGTCTTCCGTTCTCTGTGGCAACTTAGGGGTGAACAAAGTTACACTTTCAACACCAGTGTCATTCTGTACTTTCAATGATCAGGTTGCTGAACTTGTTTCACAGTTGACAAAGCATCCTTCATCTCATCTAAGCCACGTCTTCTTTTGTATAATTTCAAACTTTCATGGTGTTAGGTATAATGCAAAGTGTTTCACAGATTTCTATCATACTTGTCAACATTTGAACAAAATTTAATTCTAAGATGAAAGGACAGTTGGAAGAAGAGCAGTTTGCCTTCAGGAAGGGAAAGGATACGAGGGATGCAATCAATGGGCGAGAGATAACTGGAGAAGAATAAAGAAGTGTACATAATAGGCCTATTTGTGAACTCAGAAAAGGCTTTTGACAGAGTGAATTGGAATCAAGCTAATAGGGATCCTGAAGAAAACAGGTGTGGACTGGAAAGAGAGGAGCCTGTTTAGTAATCTTTATATGAAACGAGTCAAAGTCAGGATAGGAGAAGAAATGTCACAAGGAAGTGAAATAAGGAGAGAAGTACGACAAGGATGCCCTTTATCACCTACTCTGTTAAACATCTACTTGGAGGATTTAGTGAAGAACTGCTTTCAGAACATGGGGAGAGTGATAGTTGCTGATGATATGGTGTTGTCAGCAGAAGAGATGATACTAAGGGATATGCTACTGGAGCTAAATGACAGCTGTGAGCAGTATGGGATGAAGATAAATGCAAACAAGACGAAGACCATGACTGTAGGAAGAAAAATGAAGGAGGTAAATGTGCGAATACTAAATGAGGCAGTAGAGCAAGTGGACGGCTTCAAATAATTGAAGTGTACTGTAAGCAGTAACATGAGCTGCTGTCAGGAAGTCAAATGGAGGATAGCAATGGCCAAGGAAGCTTTTAATAGTAACAGGAGCATCTTTGCGGACCTCTGGAAAAAGAACTAAGGAAAAGACTAGTGACGTGCTTTGTGTGGAGTGTGGCATTGTATGGGGCAGAAACATGGACTTACGAAGAAGTGAAGAGAAGCTACTAGAAGCATCTGAAATGTGGATATGGAGAATGATGGAGTGTGAGAAATGGATAGACCGAATAAGAAATGAAGTTCTGTTGGGAAGAGCGGGTGAAGAAAGAATGATCCTGAAAGTGATCAGGAAGAGGAAAAGGAATTGGTTGGGTCACTGGTTAAAAAGAAACTGCCTACACTGGAAGAAATGGTGGACGGGAGAAGAGTTCTGGCCAGAAGAAGATATCAGAATACAGACGACGTTAAGATATATGGATCATATGCGGAGACTAAGAGGAAGACAGGAAATAGGAAAGATTGAAGAATGCTGGTTTAGCAGTGAAAGATCTATCGTTTGGGATAACACTATATATGTAACAAAATTTACCCAACTTGTCACTTGACTCTTGTCAACTTGCCACTAGTAAAAAAGTAATAATTTTAAGAAACAGACCCAATTTACTGGCATTTGTTTGACTCGCTCTGAACATACCCTACGTTGAATGAACTATAGAACTTTTGTGCGAGATCGTGCGTATTTGCTTGTTTTCCGCACAGAACCAATACGCGGTAAGTGTGAAATACCACATTCAGTATTCCCAACGTAACACACATAACAATTTCCCTCTTCTTACCGCTTAAGCGCGACATTCATTTTACTGCTTTAGGCTTTTAACATATTATTTTTAGAGACGTTTAACATAGTAATAATTATAAATTGGAAACTTACCACTGCAATTTCACCTAAATTGCAATGTTAATTATTGTTTTTAAATATTTGCAAAAATTAAGTAAAGTCTACTACTCCACGAAACTTATTGCATTCCTGATACAAGTAACATTAAGGAAGCCGTGAAAAAATCAACAAGATTGCAGATGCCGATGTTATTACTGCAATATGTTATATAAATAATATTGTTAAAATATTAAAATGAAAAATAAATCATTACATAACCTTACCGTTTGTTTTAAGTTCGCATTTATAGACTGGGGGGGAAAAAAAAGACAGACGTATATCACGGCCTGCTGGAGTATAGTAAACACAGAAAACATTTTATAGCAACAATGTTGAAGAAAGATATTTTGGTGTTCCGAAGTTGCCGTCATTAAACAGAAACCAACATGGAGATTTCATTGCAAAAAATTAGAAATTCGTCTTTCAGGTATGTAATAAACGATCGTCGCACAAAATAATGTACGATACACGAGTGGTATGTTTGTTTTCATGTTCTCGGAAATTAAAAAAGCTCAACTACATTTCGCTTTTTCAATCTTTTCCTCGACTATGAAAACGTCAACATACCGCTCTAGTAACGCATATTACTATTCTGTACGCATTAGATGGAAAAACATGGCAACGAAATCTGAAAGAAAAGCTAAGTAAGTATATTTTTTACACATTTCTTTTTTTCCAGAAATTTATATTTAACTTTGTAGCATCAATCTCCTCTGGACCAAAACAGCGGATGTCGGGCGAACAGTTAATGAATTACAGCTGCTAGGGGCACTCGTGCGTAGGGTCCAGTCTTTGATTCTCAGTGAATGAATGGGAATCGAGAATGCTCGACTATCGCACTCGATTTCACGGCGATGGCTGACCGCAAACATTTCCGTTCAATCGGAGAGTCTCGCATCTTCCGGTGGATTACCACAGACGCACCGGCTTCAAGGCCAGCTCGGATCTGTGATGTCTGCTAATTCCATCAACTCGAAAAAAAGATATTCAATTGCTTTACGGAACAGCGGTTTTTCGTACGAAAGAATCGCACCTGCCAATGGCAGTGGTTATCCCACTGGACTCCCCGATTCGCATCTGTTTTTTTTTTTACTCCTTTGTCTCTCGTAACCTATATCCGCTTCACTGGGCGGGTGTTGAACCGAGTTGCTAGACATCGAGGAGCCTAAATTGAGTTTGCTATGAGACAGGCTTCACTTCTTTGTGACAAATATACCTACTCTTAAATTTCTTCTTACACTTACTATATTAAATCGCCTATTAGCCTATATTTCTTGGGGAACCACCGGTATAGCCCAGGTGTTAGCGTGTTTTCTGATGATTTAGAGTTGCGCCAGGCCGTGGGTTCGATTCCCGCTTGGACTGATTACCTGGTTGGGTTTTTCCGAGGTTTTCCCTAACAGTAAAACGAACGTCATGTATGGCAAATCCTCGGTCTCATCTCGCCAAATATCATCTCGCTATCACCGATCTCATCAACGCTAAATAACCTAGTAGTTGATACAACGTAGCTAAATAGCCAAGTAAAAAAATTGGGGAGCTACAGTAGCCTTGAAAACTAGCAATAACAGCTTGGGGGATCATGATACTGACTAGACGATACCTCCTTTCTGGTTGGATGATCGTTCACCTCCGCTGAGGCATGTGAACGTGAAGTCAGAAGCCGACTGGTAGATCATGGTCCTCCACTGGTTTTGGCGTTACGGATTATATTTATTAAAACAGCAGAAGTTATTCAGTGTCGAAATTAATCATTGTTTAAAAATGGCCAACACAGTTTACCTGCAGCCCTTTACAGGGAAAAGTTTCTTTTACGGGGAAAGTTTCTTTGGAGTAAAAAGGTTATTTTATAGGGAAAGGTTTTTTTAAGGGCAAATGTTCTTTTAAGGGTGAAGGTTCTTTTTAGGGAAAAGGTTCTTTAAAGAAAGAAAGTTCTTTGAAAGGAAAACGTTCTTTTTAAGGGAAAAGGCTCCTTTAAGGGGAAAAAAAAGATTATTTAAATGTAAAAGGTTTTTTAAGGGAAAAAGCAAATCTATGAACAATGCTCTCACTATTTTACATCCTTCTCGAAGGAAGCCATGTCAGAAATTTTATCGACCTTCAAAATCCACATTATCGGCCGAGTTAGAATCTGCGAATATGGAACCAATAAATTGCTAAAGTAATAACAAATTTACATCGAGGACATGTATTAGAAAAATGTTATTACTACTAGTTAAATTGGAACTTTGCATTGAAAATGTATATTTTTTATTTAATGGCGACTGGAATCTATTTTTACAACAGAGATCTGTATAAAAAATGAAAAAATTCTTCACTTTTAACACTTATATAATCACTGATTAACTATTAATTTATTTATAACGATTTCACTGTATTACATTTTAAATAATGATATTACTGTACCTAATTGACTACTTTCGATGTTATTTTCATTCAGAAGATAATGAAAATAACATAGAAACTACCAACTCAAGTACAATATTATCATTATTTAAAATGTTACACAATGAATATTTTTTCAGAGATTAGTCTTAAAAATAGAATAAAAGGGAACATTATTTAAGGTGTTATGCAATACGTACAGAAAACGCAATAAAGTAGCACTGAAATGGTGTAGGCTATAATGGAAAAAGAAGAGAGAATGGAGAACAAAATTAATATTATCAAACTAGTTTATAATATTATACTTCATGCTCGACCATCCGAAATGTAGTAATTATACACCTGGTAGCAGATCTTTAATGCATGTCATTAAAGTACACCTACTCATTAAAGGTCAGGTCTTTGAGCCAATGACGACTCAGGTTACAACTGTTCAGCCAATGACAGGTCAGCTTTCTACCGTTATAAAACTGCAAGTATCGATTATTCTCGGATATGCAATCGAAAGAGAATTAGCGAAAAATCACGGAGGCTGGAAATCCAATACTGTCGGAGAAGGTTATGCTCTGTTACTAGCGTTAATTGTAAATAATATTCAAATAAATTCAATTTGTCATCTCGTTTTTCAATGTCGAATTCAATAATCAAGGTTATAATATTATAATATTATCAAGTTTAACGGGATTATATCAAGGTCAATGACATTATTGTTCCTCGGAAAAAATCAATACTTTCGCGTCTGCGCACATCTCACAATTCACGACCTAGAACAAGGTCACTTCCGATCTTGTCAGATACAAATAAAATGTATACATCTGAATACCGGTAATTTCAAGTTAGAAATATGGTCGAGCATAAAAAGTCGTATGAAACTCTCCTATAATGGTAATTAAATTAAGAAGCTCGTATGAAAATTATGAAACTCGCTTGCGCTCGTTTCATAAATATCCATACTCACTTCTTAATTGCCTTCATTATAGGCTCGTTGCATAATGTACTATTATTGCATAAGTCAATGTTTAGGAAACGAGCGAGGCGAGTTTCCTAATTTTGACGAATACAATAACTGTAGTGCATTATAAACGTGTTTCAAACTTTTCTCGACAGAATTATAAATCAATTAATAAAGAATTAATATCAAATTTGTAATCATGGATAGTTTCATATCATGGTCTACGAAGAAAGTGGTTGCTATGACAACAATGATGTATTAAATATTATAGCATGGAAAATAGTTTCATAAAATTAACTTAATAACAGTCATGACGTTTTAGTTGTCATGGTAATACCACAGTCTAGTATATACACGAAGCTTGAGTTGTGAGGGTTCTAGGAACAAAAGACCGTGCCGGTACTATTTCGCATTGCCTGTAATGAGGCGATATTAGCGATCCTAGTGGTCAACAACTATATATGGATGCATATTTACTACGTATTGAGCTTCGTGACTGTATATACTAGACTGTGGTAATATTTTTACGGCACTAATGCGATGATGTGGCATATTGTGCACGATTTTCACCAACGATAAAAACTGTTTATAATGTTGGAGTAAAAAAAATAATGAAAACACGGACGAAGTATTCCAAGAAGAATTCTAGGCCTACAAGAAAACCAATAGATAAAAAAATTTTGCTATTATGAACAGTACTATTTCAGTAGTCTTAAAGATCGAGATATATGAACATAAATGTAATTAACAAAAAGCAATAATAATGTTTTAAAAGTATGGGAAATATTGCGATTATTTCAGCCTTCAGATACAAAACGAGGAAGTCATGAATACGAAAGAAAGGAGCTTCACGTAAGTCGGTAGAGGGAGGGGCATATGCTAATTAATTCCCTTTTCTGTAATGAGCTATAAAAGTTTGCAGCATGACCGAGTGTCGTGACAATTATGGCTCCCGTCAGCGACGAGCAGAGACAATTACCTAATAAAAGTTGAAATAAATTGGTTCCGTGCCCACAACATGTCACTGACAGGGCTGCACAGTACGCGACACACAGGCGTGCCAGAATATGCACGACTTCTAATCTTATCAAAACAGGATATGTTGATGCCACACGGGAATTTTACTGGAAGCAAGTAAAGAGATAGGTTTGGAAGTAAATCCCGAAAATACAAAGTATATGATTATGTCTCGTGACGAGAATATTGTACGAAATGGAAATATAAAAATTGGAAATTTATCTTTTGAAGAGGTGGAGAAGTTCAAATATCTTTGAGTAACAGTAACAAATATAAATTATACTCGGGAGGAAATTAAACACAGAATAAATATGGGAAATGCCTGTTATTATTCGGTTGAGAAGTTTTTTCATTCAGTCTGACGTCAAAAAATCTGAAAGTTAGAATTTATAAAACAGTTATATTGCCGGTTGTTCTTTATGGTTGTGAAACTTGGACTCTCATTTTGAGAGAGGAACATAGGTTAATGGGAGGCAGAGGTGAATATTTCAAAATCCACAAAATTTATCCGATTTGTTTGAAATTGATCATGGATACTAAGTATGTTATTAGTAATGGACATACCAAGTTTCAACTTTCTAAGTACAATAGTTCTGTAAATATTAATAATTTTATAAAACTTTATATCGTTCGATATAAAATGCTCCATTCACCATACAATAAGAAATTTTCAATATTTATTTTTATTTATATGTTCAGAGAAGGTATATAAATAATGGTAAGTATTAGTTTATTATGGCAATAATATAGTAATACAGTTATCTTGGTTTTAATTTCATACTTTTAAGGGCACAAAATCAAAAACTAACATCGGAATATCAAAAAAAGATAATAAAAATGGAAAAAAAAAAAATCATTTTTTCTTCAGTTTTGTTCGAAAATTTCACCTCTGCCTCCCGTTAAGGGTGTTTGAGAATAAGGTGCTTAGGAAAATATTTGGGGCTAAGAGGGATGAAGTTACAGGACAATGGAGAAAGTTGCACAACACAGAACTGCACGCATTGTATTCTTCACCTGACATAATTAGGAACATTAAATCAAGACGTTTGAGATGGGCAGGGCATGTAGCACGTATGGGCGAATCCAGAAATGCATATAGAGTGTTAGTTGGGAGGCCGGAGGGAAAAAAGAACTTTAGGGAGGCCGAGACGTAGATGGGAAGATTTAAAATGGATTTGAAGGAGGTGGGATATGATGATAGAGAATGGATTAATCTTGCTCAGGATAGGGACCAATGGCGGGCTTATGTGAGGGCGGCAATGAACCTCCGGGTTCCTTAAAAGCGAGTAAGTAAGTAAGTAAGTAAGTAGGCCTAAGTATTAATATGACACCATGTGATTAATCACGATTTGACAAGATTTTTTTAACACTTATCACAATGTCATCCCTCAGAGATGTAGAAATTCTAAATTGCCGTCAAAATTCTTCAAAAAAAGCTGATGTAGTCCCTCGAGTAACTACGCTATAAGCAAGCCGACTACCACAACGTGAATTAAGGCGTATTTCAGCTTGAAATAGTTGACTGTAGGCTCATAGATCGATTTCTTCTCATGGTGGATCTCGACTGGCTTCAAAACGTATCGTGGGCTCTACAATGAAGCCCAGTTTAGTGTGAACATTGTAAGCTAAAATATCGACTCGTCTAGTTGATCGACTTTCAGCTAGACAGGAGATTTCTTCTTCTACTATCCAGCCCTTATTTCTTAATGCGGCCGCAATTATGGGTCTTATAGGATGTCTAGGATTCCTCAAGAGCAATCCCTGTTCACAGAATCTCAAGACGTGTGCTAGAGTTTCGATCTCTGGACAGCCATGCATAATTATGAATGTAACTAAACTGTTTGGGATGTTAAGGGGTTAGGTACAGTTTACAGCAGTAAATTTTCTGGAAATATTCAACATTTTTTTCCCTCCATTACTGTAGCTTGTACAATAATGAAAATTGATATGTGTAAAAATTGTTCTTCTCTATATGAAATATATATATATATATATATATATATATATATATATATATATATATATTTCAAAATTCAAAATGTTGGCAGTTCACTGTGCAGTAATGAAGCGTTTCCCCTCATAACTAATAAACGTGTTAAGTTTTCATCTTCTCTCTCTTTTATTCTATTGCTGAAACTCATGTTTACAATATCATGCTCTTTAAGCTATATTCCTTAATAAATACACTCAGGGACAAAAAAAAAACCGGACACTTTAATAGTTGCTGGTATTTTGCAAAACATTATCTTCTCATACAATATTATGATAGCCATCTGTTGTTATGGAGACGTGTATACATTGTTGATTGTTTTTTGTTTTATAAACAAGCCATTACAACCAAATATTCCAATTTTGTTTTCGGAGTATCAGCTATAACAATTTTGTCTCAACCATTTTGTGCTTCATTATCCTTATCATTCGTTATTTCTTTATTTTTACATTTTCTGAGTTTAAGTGGGGTTGTAACATTTGTCTTAAAACAAGATGCGACCTGAAGATGTGGTTCGAGCTGTAGCCCTTTACGATGATGGACGCAGTGTACGTTACATTGCAAATGTTATGAATATGGCTAGAAGCACAACCCATATGATGCCATAAAACGGTATAGAGAGACCCTAGAATATACCAGAAGACCAGGTTCGGGTCGTCCAAGAGCTACAAATCCAAATGAAGACAGGTATATGGTGTTGAGAGTTCTTAGGGAGCGCAACCTGCCAGCTACTAGAGTAGCCCAGTAATTTGTTAACATGCATAGACGCCCAATTTCGGCCAAAACAGTTAGAAGGAGGTTGAAAGCAAGTGGACTGATATCAAGTAGACCTGCAACTGGTCCCAGACTTCTCAGGATGCATCGAGTTGAACGACTGCGTTTTGCAAATGATCACAGGGATTGGAGAAATGGACAGTGGATCTGTGTTCTGTTCACCGATGAGTCCCGTTTCAATCTGTGCTCACCTTATGGACGTGAAAGAGTTTGGAGAAGGAGGGGAGAACGATTTTCACAGTGTTGCATTTCCGAAAATGTGCCGTATGGAGGTGGTGGAGTGATGGTTTGGGCAGGAGTGTGTACGGATGCTCGTATAGAGTTGGTTTTTGTTGAAAATGGAAGACTAACAGCTGATAGGTATATAAATGAATGTTTGGCTGATCATGTTGTGCCATTTGGCCAATTTGTAGGCGATAATTTTGTTTTAATGCATGATAATGCACGGCCGTATATTGCCCATGCGGTCGGAGATTATCTCCAAGAAGTGGGAATCCATGTTCTTCCATGGCCAGCAAGGAGTCCAGTCATGAACCCAATTGAACACGTGAGGGACATGCTGGGACGGGGTGTTAAGAATAGACGACCGAGACCAGAATCGTTACAAGAGTTGAGGCGAGCACTTGGCGAAGAATGGGAACTTATTCCTCAAGAAGACATTGCTAACCAAATTGAGAGCATGCCAAGACGTATGGATGCAGTTATTCAAGCCAGAGGGGGTAATACCCGTTACTAAAAAGAGTTTTTAATGTTTAAGGCACCATAAAATGAAAAAAAAAGTTATACCAAACGATGCCATAGTTATGCGCCCTTTCTAATTTTTTGTAAATTTTCTCATCAGAGATTTTTTTTACAAATGTTGTCGTATAAGGTGCTAAATGAAACATTATTTTGTTTAAATGGGTTTTGTTTCATTTTGAAATAATTGACAACAAAATACAAGCAAATATAGAAGTGTCCGTTTTTTTGTCCCTGAGTGTATTATTTCTTTTTATTTTGTGTTGGAAGAGAATACTGATATTTGACAATTTTTTTAAATGAATTTATTTTTTATCAGACAATCTATCAAAGGTCGAGAAGTGATCTTGCATCATATTGTAGATATGACATGCATAAATAGACACAAAAAAGTTAATCACAGAACTTTGGATAGTTTTTTAGTTATGTGTGGAACGCTTCATCAGTGCACAGTGAACTGAATTTTGAAAAAAAAAAAAATAATAATAATTTTTTTTTAATTGTAAAAATATTTTTTTCATATAGCAGAAGGACAGTGTTTTACACATACTAATTTTCATTATTGTACAAAATACAGTAATGGAGGGAAAAAAATGTTGAATATTTCCCAAATTTTACTGCTGTAAGCTGTACCTAACCCCTTAAAATGAAAATTCTGCATGGGCACATTGTAAGAAATATGTGGTAGAAGTTTCAGATTAAATGATATAAAAAGGTAGAAGTTAGAAATTTCATAGATCCATACCATTAATATCACCAAGATTCTGTATCCTAGCAATCACATATGGCTAATATAGAATGTATTAAAAAGACATAAGACCGATTCTTAAGGGTCAATAAGTAATTAATAATACACATAAAATGACCTTAATAGCTATTTGTGCGAGTTTAATTATCATGACTAATCTTTCCATTTCGTGTTCTAAGCTTTAGATCATTTTTATTTCGTAAGACTCGCTTCCTGAATTGTCTCTTACGTCATTTTGTATTCAATTATAACTCATTACTATATCGCAATGCTACATTGAATACGTACGAGCAATAAAATTTCTCGCTTCAATAATTGTTTCACAATCTCTGTTCCCCCAGTGTGTATGTTGCCCGCAGCGCACATTAGCCCCCTCCTGCTAATAACTTAGGATCTATTACTTATCTTGAGACAATACTCCATTATGAATGAGATAAATCGACCGTAAAGAACGGCGTATAAGAGAGTGAATTAGTGGGCGGGTATTTTGGTGCTGGATTTTGTTCAAACTTGGCACTGTCGATCACTGAACCTTAATGAGGTCGACACGGATAAGGTAATAAATTGTGATGCTCGTCTACACGCATGCAGCATCTTGTCCGAAACGCCACCAGAGTCTCTAGCTCAATGGAATCACATCCAGGTGGTAAATCACAGACCTGTATCTAAGCAACTAATTGGAGAGAGGAAATGTCTGACAGTTGAAAATCTTCCTACGTGAACTGAAGGCATATACCATTCATTATGCAGTTTTAAAACATGACGTCACCATTTATGGTTCTAATTAATTACTGTATTTGTTTACTTGTTCATGTAATGATCTAGAATTGTGGTTCAAATTTGATTCCGGCTATGTTACGTGTAAGACAAAGCATTAGCTAAAAATGACCTGTGAAAAGGTTAAGTGCGGAAACTGTTGTACAAACAACCAAAGTTCTTGTTTCATTAAAATATAAATAAAGACGCCCGGGAACCTGGGGGAATTACTTCTAAATTGCTTTTAAGGAACCCGGAGCTTCATTGCCGCCCTCAAATAAGCCCGCCATTGGTCCTAATCCTGAGCAAGATTAATCCAGTCTCTACCATCACATCCCAGCTCCCTTAAATCAATTTTAATATTATCCTCCCATCTGGGTACGTCTCGGCCTCCCAGCTAACACTCTATATGCATTTCTGGGTTCATCCATACGTGCTACAAGACCTGTCCATCTCAAACGTCTGAATTTACTTCCTTACTTACAAATGGCTTTTAAGGAACCTGCAGGTTCATTCCCGCCCTCACATAAGCCCGCCATCGGTCCCTATCATGTGCAAGATTAATCCACTCTCTATCATCATATCCCATCTCCCTCAAATCCATTTTAATATTATCCCCCATCTACGTCTCAGCCTCCCCAAAGGTCTTTTTCCCTCCGGCCTCCCAACTAACATTCTATATGAATTTCTGGATTCGTCCATACGTGCTACATGCCCTGTCCATCTCAAACGTCTGTATTTAATCTTATTGTAGGGATTCGTAACAAGCTATTTTTTTTGGTGATGGGTTGTTAGCCCTTCGCCCAACCCCCAAGCTCGAGTACCACCCCTTATCGGCTGTCCACGACTGCTTATTCAATATATTCGCAGCTACCCTCCATATCTGGAGGCCGTCTCCTCTATCAGCAACCTGAGGACGCGCCATGCCGTGGTGACTTTAATGTTTCTAATTATGTCAGGTGAAGAATACAATGCGTGCAGTTCTGTGTTATGTAACTTTCTCCATTCTCCTGTAACTTCATCCCTCTTAGTCCCAGATATTTTTCTAAGCACCTTATTCTCGAACATCCTTAACCTCTGTTTCTCTCTCAAAGTGAAAGCCCAAGTTTCACAACCATACAGAACGATCGGTAATATAACTGTTTTATAAATTGTAACTTTCAGCTTTTTTGAGAGCAGACTGGACGACAAAAGCTTCTCAACCGAATAATAACAGGCATTTGCCATATTTATTCTGCGTTTAATTTCCTCCCGAGGGTCATTTATATTTATTACTGTTGCTCCAAGATATTTGAATTTTTCCATCTCTTCAAAGGATAAATTTACAACTTTTATATGTTTCCATTTCATACATAATCACGTACTTTGTCTTTTCGGGATTTACGTCCAAAGATATCTCATTACTTGCTTCAAGTAAAATCCCCGTGTTTTTCCTAACCGTTTGTGGATTTTCTCCTAACATATTCACGTCATCCGCATAGACAAGCAGCTGATGTAACCCATTCAATTCCAAACCCTCTCTGTTTTCCTGGACTTTTCTAATGGCATGCTCTAGAACAACGTTAAAAAGTAAATGTGTGCATCTCCTTGCTTTAGCCCGCAGTGAATTGAAAAGGCGTCAGAAAAAAAAATTGCCTATACGAACTTTGCATATTTATTTTTTAATTAATTCAAAAAGTTAGTGGACCTAGTTGTGAAAATTCCATACAAAATCCACACAGCTAACTATTTCACAGAATCAAAATTCCACACAGTTTGGCAACACTGCTATCCATTCGCAGAATTTTGTCTCACAGCGTTGAACTCGTGCCTTGCCTGAAGAAGTTTCGTTTCAAAAACTCTCTAAAGCTACAAGTTGCAATAGAAACCACCACCACGTTCACAACATGCACAATTTGGCAACGCTGACTTAATATTAGGAAGGGGAATCGAACCCGAGTCCTTGGTTCTACGTACCAAGTGTTCTAACCACTGAGCTACGCCGAAGTTCAATCCACAGCACCGGATCGAATCCCTCTCCTCTAGTGTTTTTCCCTTTGTGGCCTGACTCCAAGTTCGATATATATGTTGACATATATTAAGTCAACTGTCATTATTTGTACAGTAGCGGCAAAAAAAACCGGACCGACCCTTGTAGCTGATTTCAGAGCCTTGTTCACTCCAGAGCCACGATAGACTGGTAACTAAGACTTTCGTGGCTCGAATCCTGCCTGGGAAGGAAACTTTTTTTTGTTCTTTATTCAAATTTATTCCCAATACTTTTCGATTGCAGCGATATTTTACCACTTAATTAACTTATTATTTCCAGAACATGAATTTTACCAGCTTATTTTCTAATGGCTTTCGAAATGGGCTACGTAAGCAGTCGAAACTACAACAATTTCAATAGATTACTCGCTATCTTGTGAATGCGGGCGTGACATGCGCAGTGGCTCATTTCGGGGACTTCGATTATTCCGTCGGTCCGGTTTTTTTTGCCACTACTGTACAAGGAGCGCACTCAATTTAGTGACTTGGTGGCCGGGATCCCACAGTATTATGCACTGTTGGGCGAAGAATCCACGTAAAGATTAATTTTTAGTCCTACAGAATATACCTGTTGTGGTAACAATGGTTATTTTTCTCCACTAATAACTATTGTTACCATAACAGATATATTAATAATTTATTTAATTAATTATTTATTTAATCTGACAGGATTAAGGCCATAAGGCGTTCTCTTCCATCCTACCAGATAGCACATATTAAATACAAAAAAGAAATACAAACACTGACGAAAATAATACAAATTAAGTTAAAGCCCTATAGAGGGTCAACAGAGTCAAAAGAACACTATAGAGCTCTCATCGAGCTAATACAAGAAAAAAGAAAGAAAACAGAGATAGCAATGATGATAGTGATAACTGATAATAATAATAATAATAATAAATACATTAGTTACATATTAATTTTCAATTTTACAACGGCATAGTTACAATATTTACTATATTTCATGGGTTAAGGTGAAGTTGCGCAACCTGACATGTGTTCAACAAGCAATTCCACGAACTAGAATGTGATTTTTTAATTTAAATTTGAATTTTGATATTGTCCGACAGTCTCTGACATAGTCAGGGAGAGAATTCCAGAGGCGTGGAATAGATATGCTGAAAGATGATGAGCAGAAGGATGTTCTGTGAGAAGAATACAGAGAAGGTACATGTTCTGGGTTCGAGGTAGTGAAAGGTAAACAAAACGAGATGCTAGGTAAGAGGGTGTGGAGGTGTGGATGATTTTAAATAGTAATAAGAGAGAGTTTAAGTAGGACCAAAAATTAATCTTTACGTTAATATTAGGAATCAACCCCGAATAGCACAACTTTTAACTGTTGTCCTAGCGACGCGCTTTTCCAACATATTGTGCACCCCTGCCGTCGTGCAGATAGGATCTCTGTACTTAATTAAACCGCAGTTTCTTCTGTGAACGGAATAAAGTTTCACCTAATCAAATTTAAATTCGCCGTCACTCCAGCAACACGCGAGGCAGCGAACAATTACTAATCTAGTTTGAACTAAAAGACTCATCACAAGAGCTGCTTCCACCCCGTCAGAGTCTCACCTCTTTGTCGTTCTAAATTACTTTATTAGACCCAGTTTCCTGGACTCGCGTTTCCCTTGTTTCGTACACTCATGCCATACACCACCCATCCATCCATCACGTCTAACGTACCAGTCCATCTGTTTATCCATCCACCCATCATCCCACCGAGACACCCATCCACCCACGGAGTCCATTTCGGCGTCTATTCCCCCATTCTCGCGCAAATTCATTCCTATACCAATATGATTTCAGACTTTCAGAATATTCATCATAGTGTAAAATTTTTGGGTATTTTCACCATGAAATAGTACCTACGAGGGCTGATCAAGAAAGTTGACAATGATTTTTTTTTACAGATGTTTATTACTCTACTTCAATGTTTACATGATATTTTTTCAAAGAAGTCCCCTTCCACTAAGAAGGGGGACAAGAGTAACTGTGGTAACTTTAGAGGAATATCATTTTTGTTGACGTCGTACAAAATTTTGTCCAATATTCTTTTGAGAAGATTAACTCCATACGTAGATAAAATTATTGGGGATCAACAGTGCGCTTTTAGGCGTAATAGATCGACTATTGATCAGATTTTTTGTATTCGACAGACATTGGAGAAAAAAATGGGAGTATAAGGGTACAGTGCATCAGTTATTCATTGATTTCAAAAAGGCATATGACTCGGTTAAGAGAGAAGTTTTATATGATATCCTTATTGAAATTCGTATTCCCAAGAAACTAGTTCGATTAATTAAAATGTGTCTAAGTGAAACTTACAGCAGAGTCCATATAGGCCAAATTCTATCTGATGCTTTTCAAATTCACTGTGGGCTAAAGCAAGAAGATGCACTATCACCTTTACATTTTATATAAGCCCGCCATCGGTCCCTATCCTGTGCAAGATTAATCCACTCTCTATCATCATCCCACGTCCCTCAAATGCATTTTAATATTATCCTCCCATCCACATCTCGGCCTCCCCAAAGGTCTTTTTACCTCCGGGCTCCCAACTAACACTCTATATGCATTTCTCGATTCGCCCATACGTGCTACATGCCCTGCCCATCTCAAACGTCTGAATTAAATGTTCCTAATTATGTCAGGTGAAGAATACAATGCGTGCAGTTCTACGTTGTGTAACTTTCTCCATTCTCCTGTAACTTCATCCCTCTTAGATCCAAATATTTTTCTAAGAACCTTATTCTCTTCTTCTTCTTCTTCTTCTTCCCTTCAAGTATTAGGCCAAATGGCCTGTTATGATCTCACAGTTGAATTTTCAATCCAGCGCTTTTTTGGACGACCGAGAGATCTCTTCCCGTTTGGACGATAGTGGAGCATGACTTTCGGGATTCTATCTCTATGCATGCGATGCAAATGATTTATCCAGTTGTTCTGATAATGTTTTACGTGATTAATTACACGTTCTAGTTGCAATTCTTCCATTACATCTTTATTGCTTTTGTGATCCCATTTCGTATATCCCGCTGTATATCTCATAAATTTCATTTCATTAGCTGTTATTCTGCTTTCGTCTTTCTTCCTCAATGTCCATGCCTCACTGCCGTAACAAAGTACAGGTCTCGCCAAGGTCTTGTAAAGGTGAATTCGAGTATGCCTTTGTACTAGGGAAGGTTTCATAATGGTGTTAATTAGAACCTTATTCTCAAACACCCTTAATCTCTGTTCCTTTCTCAAAGTGAGAGGCCAAGTTTCACAACCATACAGAACAACCGGTAATATAACTGTTTTATAAAGTCTAACTTTCAGATTTTTTGACAGTAGACTAGATGACAAAAGCTTCCCAACCGAATAATAACAGGGATTTCCCATATTTATTCTGTGTTTAATTTTTTTCCCGAGCGTCATTTATATTTGTTACTGTTGCTCCATTTCGTAGAATATTCTGGTCACGAGAAATAATCAATATACTTCGTCTTTTCGGGATTTGCTTCCGAACCTATCGCTTCAAGTAAAATTCCCGTGTTTTCCCTAATCGTTTGTGGATTTTCTCCTAACATATTCACGTCATCCGCATAGACAAGAAGCTGATGTAACACAGTGTCTTATATTGTTGTAAATATTAAGACTAAAGAAATATCCTTGAGTGCTAACCACTGAGAGAATTTTCTTCGTCTGCAAAGTGTTTTCCCTAATCGTTTGTGGATTTTCTCCTAACATATTCACGTCATCCGCATAGACAAGAAGCTGATGTAACACAGTGTCTTATATTGTTGTAAATATTAAGACTAAAGAAATATCCTTGAGTGCTAACCACTGAGAGAAATTTCTTTGTCTGCAAAGTGTTTTCCCTAATCATTTGTGGATTTTCTCCTAACATATTCACGTCATCCGCATAGACAAGAAGCTGATGTAACACAGTGTCTTATATTGTTGTAAATATTAAGACTAAAGAAATATCCTTGAGTGCTAACCACTGAGAGAATTTTCTTCGTCTGCAAAGTGTTTTCCCTAATCGTTTGTGGATTTTCTCCTAACATATTCACGTCATCCGCATAGACAAGAAGCTGATGTAACACAGTGTCTTATATTGTTGTAAATATTAAGACTAAAGAAATATCCTTGAGTGCTAACCACTGAGAGAATTTTCTTCGTCTGCAAAGTGTTTTCCCTAATCGTTTGTGGATTTTCTCCTAACATATTCACGTCATCCGCATAGACAAGAAGCTGATGTAGCACAGTGTCTTATATTGTTGTAAATATTAAGACTAAAGAAATATCCTTGAGTGCTAACCACTGATAGAATTTTTTTCGTCTGCAAAGTGTTTTCCCTAATCGTTTGTGAATTTTCTCCTAACATATTCACATCATCCGCATAGACAAGAAGCTGATGTAACACAGTGTCTTATATTGTTGTAAATATTAAGACTAAAGAAATATCCTTGAGTGCTAACCACTAAGAGAATTTTCTTCGTCTGCAAAGTGTTTTCCCTAATCGTTTGTGGATTTTCTCCTAACATATTCACGTCATCCGCATAGACAAGAAGCTGATGTAACACAGTGTCTTATATTGTTGTAAATATTAAGACTAAAGAAATATCCTTGAGTGCTAACCACTGAGAGAATTTTCGTCTCAAAAGTGTTTTCCCTAATCGTTTGTGGATTTTCTCCTAACATATTCACGTCATCCGCATAGACAAGAAGCTGATGTAACACAGTGTCTTATATTGTTGTAAATATTAAGACTAAAGAAATATCCTTGAGTGCTAACCACTGAGAGAATTTTCTTCGTCTGCAAAGTGTTTTCCCTAATCGTTTGTGGATTTTCTCCTAACATATTCACGTCATCCGCATAGACAAGAAGCTGATGTAACACAGTGTCTTATATTGTTGTAAATATTAAGACTAAAGAAATATCCTTGAGTGCTAACCACTGAGAGAATTTTCTTCGTCTCCAAAGTGTTTTCCCTAATCGTTTGTGGATTTTCTCCTAACATATTCACGTCATCCGCATAGACAAGAAGCTGATGTAACACAGTGTCTTATATTGTTGTAAATATTAAGACTAAAGAAATATCCTTGAGTGCTAACCACCGAGAGAATTTTCTTCGTCTCCAAAGTGTTTTCCCTAATCGTTTGTGGATTTTCTCCTAACATATTCACGTCATCCGCATAGACAAGAAGCTGATGTAACACAGTGTCTTATATTGTTGTAAATATTAAGACTAAAGAAATATCCTTGAGTGCTAACCACTGAGAGAATTTTCTTCGTCTCCAAAGTGTTTTCCCTAATCGTTTGTGGATTTTCTCCTAACATATTCACGTCATCCGCATAGACAAGAAGCTGATGTAACACAGTGTCTTATATTGTTGTAAATATTAAGACTAAAGAAACATCCTTGAGTGCTAACCACTGACAGAATTTTCTGCGTCTGCAAACTGCAGTAGGAGCGACACTGTTTGCCTTTGCATGCAGAGAAAGCGAGCGCAAGGAGTTCGCGTGTCAAAATGAGAACAAAAATGAACGAAATTTAAATCCCATTGCGTGCCAATCAATTTAACAGATAACTTCTAATAGCAATAATTACTGTGGACATGCCACCAGATTACTGCAACACTTCAGACCCCCAGTGGTGCACAAAGTTCAACCGGTAGCGCTGTAAGTCAGTGACAATTAGCTATGAAACACAATGTAAGCTAACGGTAATACCTACAACATAAGCAATATTACTCAAACTAGATGCTGAAATATCTAGTTTATATTACATTGATGTCGTAACCTAGCAACTACATAATACAGGGTGAGTCGTAAGTAACGTCATTAATTTCAGGGAGTTATTCTTGCAGATATTCCAAACAAAAAAAGTTTAATATAAATTTGTTCGTTTTTGTTTCCTTTTCGAGATAAAAATGGTTTCATGTAGGCGTGATTTTGGAAAGCCTTTGATTAAATTCCCAATATGCTCAGTCAATTTAAGAGAGCAGTGTATTATGATAGCATAAGATACAGACGTGGACAAATTATTAACAAAATTGACGATTTTTATGATTAATTCTATTTACAAAATTTGAATATTCAATTTAGACTACAGTTGACAATTTTGCATATTTCTATCATTACAGTAGATAGAAATATGCAAAAATTTCAAATGTAGGCTATTCTAAATTGAAGAGTCTAATTTTATTAAAAAATATATAATAAAATCTTCAATTTTCCTAATAATTTGTAAATATTATGCAAAAATGTCAACAGCAGTCTAAAGTGAAGAGTAAAATTTTGTAAAAATATATAATAAAAATCTTCAGTTTTGCTAATAATTTACAAATATCCAAAATGTCACCTGTAGCCCAAATTGAAGAGTCGAATTTTGTAAAAAATATATTAAAAAAAATCTTCACTTTTGCTAATAATTTGTAAATATGCGAAACTATCAATTGTAGTCTAAATTGAAGAGTGAAATTTTGTAAAAATATAAAATAAAAATCTTCGATTTCCCTAATAATTTGGAAATACCCAAAGATGTCAACTGTAGTCTAAAGTGAAGAATCATAGTTTGTAAAAATATATAATAAAAATCTCCAATTTTGCTAATAATTTGTCCACGTCTGTATTATTGAAAGAATTTTAGTTTTGTCCTTTAAATGTGCAGAAATTTGATCCGAACAAATGTAACATTTTAAAATTACTTTTCAGAACGAAAAGTTATATTTATTCAGATCACATAAAGGACAAAATTATAATTATTTTTTATCATTTATTATCATAATACATTGCTATCATAAAATCATATTGGGAATTAAATCAATGGCTTTCACAAAACATGCTATGAAATGTTTCATATACAAAATTGTTATCTCGAAATGGAAGCAGAAACGAGCAAAATTGTAGTATTATTTTTTTTTGTTTGAAATATCTCAAAGAATAGCAGCTTGAAATTAATGACATTACTTACGGTTGACTCTCTATAATTAATATTTAATATTTAAGGAGAAAAATCCGTTCAATATTACAGATATTATTCTGTATGACAAATTGATAAATCTATAATATTCTCACTCTATAGTTCAACTTAACGTGACGTAAGAAGTCCGACTCTAAGGTTACATTTTTAATAACTAATAATGCACGTAACATTAACTGAACAGCAATTTCCTTATGTAAGTTACACTGCTTATTAGCACGATTTCGTATCCTAGAAAGCACATATAGTTAACGACACGTTACAAATAAAAGACGTACAATTTACAATTAAATTTAGATACCAGTAATGTGTTAACGGAACATAAGAAGAGTGATTATAAGGTTCAATTGTCATTAATAATAGACATAAAATGACATTAAAGGGATTTCCATATTTCAGTTTTCATTCTGTTAAAATTTCCTACCGTAAGGGGAGTACAGAATATCAGTCTCTCTCACATAGATCAGAGCGATGTTTACTGAAACTGGAAGTTATGATGCAGTGATAGGTGATGCATACCCATTTCGCAATTAGCCAAGTAAATGATGGCTGTAGAACAGCACATCTCGGTGGTTTCTGGTCGACGGATGCACTGAAAAACTGTAAGACCTTGAACACCATGCTAACAGCTTTCTGGGATCTTCCAAGCCAATTATCTTTAAATATTTATTAAAGTAAAAAAAGAAAACTCACCCAGAAACAAGTTATGACAGAGCTACTTCTTTTTATTTTTGCAATATTTCTTAGTAAGATCGAGGAATTCAGGCAAGTAGGATATTGCTTTTCTTCCATAAGACCTCCAGGTATTTAAACGCGTTTGTTTTTCGCATAAAATTGCAGGCTTTTAAATTTACAGTAACTTATGGGTTTTAATGTTGACACTTCTGATTTTTGGAAGCTGGAAGATCTGGTTTGTGAATATTAAAAGACTGCAAGATATTCTAAATTATGGACTGGGTAATTGGTAATGTTTTATTTACATTCTATTTTCAGATGTTGAGAATATAGACGTCTTACAAGCAAATATTCTCATGGGGACAGATAAAAGGGTTCAATTTGTTTTTTCCACCATGTTAATAATGTCAAAATAAGTGCTTATACAAATTTTGGCCACTTCACCGCAATTATGAGGCCGTTCAGAAAGTGATTTTCCCTGGGGCCGTTTACACGAAAGAAAGCAACATTTCATGGAGAGATTTACTGAAACAGATACAGAAATTTTTGCGTTATTTTTCGACATGTTCGCCACTGGAATTGAGACATCTGTCATACCATGGGATAAATTTTTGTATCCTTATGTCGTAGAAGTCTACCGTCTGGGATCCAAACCGGTATGACAAATATCTGGTACGGAATATGTTGAAAAATAGCCCAACAATTGCCGTTTGACTGCCTCCTTGGTCTGTTAGTCAGCATGCTGGCTTCCAGATCAGGAGGTCCCGGGTTCGATTCCCGGGCTTGGCTCTCGGTGAATTTTTCTTGAAGAAGAATTCTCTGGGTGTCTAGAGTCTGGAAATTTGTATGAATGTGGGTGTGACTGTGAGTGTGGCGGGTTAATATTAACCAATGATCACAAATATAAAAATACATCAGGACTGTCGCTGGGCAGAAACTTGAACACACGTTTCAGCGTCACATTGTTGACAAGTAACTCCATTTGCTAGCACAACCATACAGCATCTAATAGATGCTATAGAGTTACCAACAATGGAAAAAAAAAATTGCTGTACCTGTTCCAGTAAATCTTTCCATGACATTGTGCTCATTTTCTGTAAACGGCTCCGGGGAAAATCACTTTCTGGATGGTCTCGTAATTGCGGTGGAGTGGCCAAAATTTGTATAAGCACATGTTTTGACATTATTAACATGGTGGAAGAAAAAAATTGAACTTTTTTTATCTGCACCCATGAGAATGTTTGCTTGTTAGATGGTAAGTAGGGGAGAGTCGGGTAGTATCGGACAGTGCGTTTTTTTCATCTACCACCATATGGTAGTACCTGAATGACATGGTTACGTTTCTCTATGCGACATTACTGAAACGTAACCATGTCAATCAGGTACTAGCCTATCATCGTGTGGTAGATGAAAGAAACTCACTGTCCGATATTACCCGATGTCCGATACTACCCGACTCTCCCCCTAGATATCATTTCATGCCACTAAATCAAAGATTGGCGAGTTTGAAACTGCGAAGGACGGTGGATTTTAAGGACACTAAAAATTCTTAGCAATGATTTCTTCTTAAGGAAGACCTTACGAATAGATATTGTGTAACAATTTGTTAAAATTGATCATATATTATTCAAACTGTAAAATTTGTAAACGAATTTCAGATATCGTACATTTTATAGATTATTAGCTAATGTCGTTTGAGTTTCATTAAGAAAACTAGAGCTCATTCCCTCAGTCTCTTTCTTAGGCGCATTGGAAACTTTTTTATTCATTGAGACCCATGTTTTTTTTTTTTAACGATATCTAAGAATATTAAAGGCAATGACAAATATGACTGACAACTTTTTTTAAAGAACCGAATGTTATTATTTTATTATATTATTTTCATCAGTGTTTGTATTTCCTTTTTTATATTTATATGTGCAATCTGGTAGGATGGAAGAGAAGGTTTTATGGCCTTAATTCTGTCTAATTAAATAATTAAATAAATAAATGAATAAATAAATAAATAAATAATTAATTAAGTAAGTAAGTAAGTAAATAAATAAATAAATAAATAAATAAATAAATAAATAAATAAATAAATAAATAAATAGGCTAAATCAATATTGTTTTCAAACACACGTGAAATACCTTAGCCAATTATGAGAAAAGTTGGGGCAATGCTATTTTCTTAAAACTGATTAGTTTCAGGTTATAAAATAAATAAATACATAAATAAATAAATAAATAAATAAATAAATAAACAAACAAACAAACAAATAAATACTTACAAATGGCTTTTAAGGAACCCACAGGTTTATTGCCGCCCTCACATAAGCTCGCCATCGGCCCCTATTCTGTGCAAGATTAATCCAGTCTCTATCATTACATCCCACCTCCCTCAAATCCATTTTAATATTATCTTCCCATCTACGTCTCGGCCTCCTCAAAGGTCTTTTCCCCTCTGGCCTCCCAACTAACACTCTATATGCATTTCTGGATTCGCCCATACGTGCTACATGCCCTGCCCATCTCAAACGTCTGGATTTAATGTTCCTAATTATGTCAGGTGAAGGATACAATGCGTGCAGCTCTGTGTTGTGTAACTTTCTCCATTCTCCTGTAACTTCATCCCTCTTAGCCCCAAATATTTTCCTAAGAACCTTATTCTCAAAAACCTTTCAATCTCTGTTCCTCTCTCAAAGTGAGAGTCCAAGTTTCACAGCTATACAGAACAACCGGTAATATAACTGTTTTATAAATTCTAACTTTCAGATTTTTTGACAGCAGACTAGATGACAAAAGCTTCTCAACCGAATAATAACTGGCATTTCCCATATTTATTCTGCGTTTAATTTCCTCCCGAGTGTCATTTACATTTGTTATTGTTGCTCCAAGATATTTGAATTTTTCCACCTCTTCGAAGGATAAATCTCCAACTTTTATATTTCCATTTCGTACAATATTCTGATCACGAGACATAATCATATACTTAGTCTTTTCGGGATTTACTTCCAACCCTATCTCTTTACTTGCTTCAAGTAGAATTTCCGCGTTTTCCCTAATCGTTCGTGGATTTTCTCCTAACATATTCACGTCATCCGCATAGAGAAGAATCTGATGTAACCCGTTCAATTCCAAACCCTCTGTGTTATCCTGAACTTTCCTAATGGCATATTCTAGAGCGAAGTTAAAAAGTAAAGGTGATAGTGCATCTCCTTGCTTTAGCCTGCAGTGAATTGGGAAAGCATCAGATAGAAACTGACCTATACGGACGCTGCTGTAAGTTTCACTAAGACACATTTTAATTAATCGAACTAGTTTCTTGGGAATACCAAATTCAATAAGAATATTGTTGATTAATTGATTATTGATTGATTATTATATATTAATTCTTCCAACAGCATTACTTAATAAGCTGACTCGCGTTATAACCGAATGCATGTTATATCCGGGGAGCGCTGTATTATATTTTCAAAGGAAGTCAATTTTCATGGTCTTTCTCCACGGCCCTGGTTTGTGCACCCCTCGTGAGAGAAGAGGCAATTTGTTGCCAGACCCTCAGCGGAGTAAGCGCAAATACACGGATAAGCGATAGAAATACGTGTAAACCAGAGAAGGAAGATGATTAGTTCGGTCAACAATGTCCTGCCATAAAACACGAACAAGCGGAAGTTTCAAATTGTCTTCGTCTCTCTTCCTTTTTCTGTACCTCCAGCCGTCCTCGCCCGAGGGCAGCGGCGGCGGGCCTCAAAGATCCCCACCCGTGGCTCCGCTGATTGGCTGTGAATGACTCCCATGCGGCCCTCACAGCCAGAGGTCCGAGGATCCGTACCTGCTCGCGACTGCAGCTCTTATTGTTTTCAGCACCCTCCCACACACGTTTAGTGACGATTTATCAACTGGTTTGATTGCTTGTCGATTAAATTACTTCCAAACCGGTCCCGGGTTATTTGTCTTCTTATTTAACGACATTTTGAACCGAACTGATGACAAGGTTCCTGCTTTTGGGCCTGGCTATGATACAGATTTTTTTACCTTTCACCAAACACTGCCATATCACTAAGGAGCCGATTCCTATGTAATTAAATACAGTAGAATCTCTATTATCCGTGGTAATGAAGGGGATGGACTGAACGGTTGATCGAAAAAGTCGGATAATTCCTATCATGGAAGATTTTGTAATTTCCTCCATGATCTTGTATTTAACTCTCTAGATAGTGAATCAGAAGTTCACTAATTTAAGTCTGGTTGTCAACGACGGGTTTTTAAGGGGCAAGGAAGCCCTTTGTAATGACTGTCTCAGGAAAGATAGGAATACAGAAGGTCTCATGTTGTAGATTTACATACTTTTTACACTTTATCTTTATTTTTTTTTTATTAAATTGCGCAGTTGTAACTCCAATCTCGTATTCCGACGCGAGATTAGCCACAGTTTCTCTTCCTCAAAACAATCAATTATTTCCATTTTTTCGATACTTAGCACAACACGTTTTCTGTCAACACCAGTGGAAGACATTTTATATACAAGTTATATTATAGAACGGCAATTCGAATAGTAGACAATGCTGTGTAATAACACTCTCTAACAAAACATATGTAGAACCTACTAATATGATGTACAAAACAGTACTTCATTCTTCTGAAGAAAAAAAAAGAGCGAGAAATACACAGTCGGATAATCCGCCAATCGGTTAATAGGGTGACGGATAATCGGGGTTCTACTGTATTCTTTTTGCGTGTGATAAAACACAATTAACAAGGTTAAAAATTCCAAACATGAAGTTTCAAGTTTAAAATCCGAATTTTATTTCACATAAAAACACATGTTTTCACAAAAAATTATGTAAATACATATTCTCAGGAAATCTGTTATAAACACATAAATCTTGGAGTTTTTTTACTTAAATAATTTTTTTACAAGAACTTTTAAATATTTTAAAACTAAATCAATTATATCACTCAGAAGTACGTTATCTTTCTTAAGAATTCTTGGTTGCTTCGTGTTTCTAAGCGCTGTGTGGTGTATCCGTGATCCATTTTCGTAATAGTATCGCCTCAAGTTCTGAGAACTGCTAGGCAGCATATCAGTTTTATTATTAGAGAATAAATTAACTTTGACAAGGAGGAGAGATCTTGTAACACAAAATTAGGAATGTTTATTGTTGCTGAAGATGATTTCATTCCACGCTTTGTTTGTGAAACACAACAGATAAGAGCTGGGTATGAACATTGCTTAATTTAAACAAATCTCTCGTCTCTCGCTCATGTCTATCAAGTAAGGCAATATATCTTGTTGTGATTCCCTGTTATCGGGCTTCGTCAATCGATATCCTTCAAGATATACTGAAAGATGGTTGTTTAAAAAACGATTTGGCTTTCCTATTAGCAAATCTAAGCTTTTTGTGTGACACCATAAAAAACTCGAAACATCCAAAAACCTGTTGTCTGAAACAGGGAGGTGCGTGCCGTGGAAATTAAACTAGACTCGCTACCAGGTTCAAAAGCACAATTACTAAGGGACAAATTCCAGAATGTGTTTGGGAAAAACAGTGGATATAAAAAAAAATTATAAAGTTGTTCAAGTATTGGAGGATGTGCCTGTAGGTGAAATTGACGTTATTCAGAGATAATCGGCATGCATTTGTGATGGAGAATTTGGAGATGACCTTTGTTGTTCACTGCAATTCTCGGCCAACTACTAGCACTCAAGTGTGGTTGGTGAGTACCTAGTAACATTTTTTTTTTCAAGCTAAGTAAAGTATTTTTGTCATATTAAAAACAAAATATATATATTTTTTAATTTTTAGCAAATATTTTCGTACTTTTCAGCACATAAAAAATAAATACAGCCTACTTAAATTTTTAGCACATAAAAATCCGCTCCCTACTTATCACAAAATCTTCTTCTCTGAAAAGCATTTGCAATTTGCAAGAAGCCCTCAACAAAAAATTCTCATGTTTATTTTTTCTAAAATAGCAGTTACTTTTGCTATTCAAGATTTATTATTATTATTATTATTATTATTATTATTATTATTATTATTATTATTAAATGTAATTTCAGCCACTATTTTCATGCTAATGAACATTCCTTTCCGTTCAATTAGTTATGACTGTAATCGCTTGGTCACGGTGACAAGCATATTTTTCTTTGTTGAGTTGGTCATGAAAGTAATAATTAGTTTGCATTACAATCCCCTTTTTTTAAGTAGGTACGCCTATCACTGCATGATACTAATTCCATGGTTACAATATTTCTTTGCTTTCACATAAGGCCCATTCACAATGAAAATTAAACAAAACATAAGCGTTAACTTAAAAATCTAAACCTTGCCATAACATCAAAAAGTTATATCATCATTCATGATGGGAACATAGACATATCCGTAGAGATACTTGGTAACTATGGAAACATAACAACGACATCATTTCATTATATTCTGATGTATACTTCAGCTCCAGGATTGTGAATTGTTTACAAAACAAGTTAGCATAAACATGGAAGTTTTTTGGTTTGCAAACTTTCATGTTAACATCTGGTAATGTTAATGTCAGTATTTACGTGAATTATTGTGAATGATCTCATTTGGTAATTTAACTGCAAACTTCTGTGTTTATGTTACATTTATGTTTAATTTTCATTATGAATGGGCCTTTAGATAATATGATTACTGTTACTGTTTCTATGGCAACAATTTCTTACATGATTGTAGTTACTATTACTGTAGCAGCAATGTCTTGTACTATTGTAGTGTTTCTGTACCAACAACAACAATAATAAAATTTCTTGTATGATTACAGTTACTGTTTCTATGGCAACACTTTCTTAATGACTGTAGTTACTATGAATGTAACAGCAATGTCTTGTACTATTGTAGTGTTTCTGTACCAACAACAACAATAAAATTTCTTGTATGATTACAGTTACTGTTTCTATGGCAACAATTTCTTACATGATTGTAGTTACTATGAATGTAGCAGCAATGTCTTGTACTACTGTAGTTAGTGTTTCTGTACCAACAACAACAATAAAATTTCTTGTATGATTACAGTTACTGTTTCTATGGCAACAATTTCTTACATGATTGTAGTTACTATTACTGTAGCAGCAATATCTTGTACTACTGTAGTGTTTCTGTACCAACAACAACAATAAAATTTCTTGTATGATTACAGGTACTGTTTCTATGGCAACAATTTCTTACATGATCGTAGTTATACTATTACTGCAGCAGCAATGTCTTGTACAATTGTAGTTACTGTTTCTGTACCAACAACAATAAAATTTCTTGTATGATTACAGTTATTGCTTCTATAATAATTTCTTTCATGATTGTAGTTACATTTTATATGGTATCTGTAACAATTTCTTGTATAGTAGTACTTAGGCCCACTTTTAATGCCAACAATAAATTGTTGTATGATTGTAGCTACTGTTATTATATTACTAGTAATTTTTTTGTGATCACAATAATTACTTCTAAGAATATATTTACTATTTCCATAACAACAATTATTGAATGATTGCAGTTAATAATTTTATGGTAAAAGTCATTTCTTGCATGGTATGACTATAGTTATGATTGTGGTTTCTGTGCCATGGTAACAATCATTTCTTTCCGTTCACTCTTTCATGATTATGGTCACTGTTGCCATGGTAACAAGCATTCATTTCCGTTGATTTGTTATGATTGTGGTTTCTGTGTCATGGTAACAATCATTTCTTTCCGTTCACTCTTTCATGATTATGGTCACTGTTGCCATGGTAACAAGCATTCATTTCCGTTGATTTGTTATGATTGTGGTTTCTGTTGCCATGGTAACAAGCATTTTTTTTTCCGTTGACCTTGTTATGATTGTGGTTTCTGTGTCATGGTAACAATCATTTCTTTCCGTTCACTCTTTCATGATTATGGTCACTGTTGCCATGGTAACAAGCATTTATTTCCGTTGATTTGTTACGATTGTGATTTCTGTTGCCATGGCAACAAGCATTCCTATCCGTTCATTTTGTTATGGTTATAGTTTCTGTTGCCATGATAACAAGCATTTTTTTCCGTTCACCTTATTATTATGGTCATGTTGGTATGGTAATAAGCATTTCTTTCCGTTCATTTTGTTACGATTGTGATTTCTGTTGCCATGGCAACAAGCATTCCTATCCGTTCATTTTGTTATGGTTGTGGTTTCCGTTGCAATGGTAACAAGCATTTTTTTTCCGTTCACATTATTATTGTCATGTTGGCATGGTAATAAGCATTTCATTCCGTTCATTTTGTTACGATTGATTTCTGTTGCCATGGCAACAAGCATTCCTATCCGTTCATTTTGTTATGGTTGTGGTTTCTGTTGCCATGATAACAAGCATTTTTTTCCGTTCACCTTGTTATTACTGTAGTATGGTCATGTTGACATAGTAATAAGCATTTCTTTCCGTTCATTTTGTTACGATTGTGATTTCTGTTATTTTCTAGTAAAATGTTTTTTTTTTTGCAAATTCTTAACCACAGCAACACATCACGATAAAACTCGAAATGTAATTTTTAGTTATATTAATATAGCTATTTCTATTTGTAAGTACTGATCAATTTCTAATGTGAAAAATCTAATATTCAGAATATAATATTCATTTCATTTACAGTTTTCTGCCAAAAGGTAGGTCTTTCACTGCAAATCCAACATTATCCAATCTTTCCTAATTTTCCAACTTCCTCAGTCTCCGCATATGATCCATATAATAAATTACCTTAATATTGTCTATCTTCTGATTTCTTCTACCCCGAACTTTTCTCTCGTTCACCATTCCTTCCAGTGCATCATTCAGTAGACAGTTTCTTCTCAGCCAGTAACATAATCAATTCCTTTTTTCTCTTCCTAATCATTTTCAGCATCATTCTTTCTTCATCCACTCTTTCCAACACAGCTTCGTTTCTTATTCTGTCTGTCCATTTTACACGTTCCATCCTTCTCCACATCCACATTTTAAATGCTTCTAGTCGTTTTTCTTCACTTCGTCGTAATATCCATGTTTCTGCCCCATACAATGCTACATTCCACACAAAGCACTTCGCTAATCTATTTCTTAGTTCTTTCTCCAGAGAACCGAAAATATGCTCTTTTTCTGTTAAAAGCTTCCTTTGCCATTGCTATCCTCCTTTTGACTTCTTGGCAGCAGCTCATGTTACTGCTTATAGTACAGTTCAAGTATTTGAAGCTGTCCACTTGCTCTACTGCCTCATTTAAAATTCGCAAGTTTACCTTCTTTACTTTTCTTCCTATGACCATGATCTTCAAATACTTGGGGTGTACTGTAAGCAGTAACATGAGCTGCTGCCAAGAAGTCAAAAGGAGAATAGCAATGGCAAAGTTATTATTATTATTATTATTATTATTATTATTATTATTACTTACTTACTTACTGACTTACTTACCTACTTACTTACTGGCTTTTAAGGAACCCGGAGGTTGATTCCCGCCCTCACATAAACCTGCCATTGGTCCCTATCCTGAGCAAGATTAATCCATTCTCTATCATCATATCCCACCTCCCTCAAATCCATTTTAATATTATCTTCTCATCTACGTCTCGGCCTCCCTAAAGCTCTTTTTCCCTCCGGCCTCCAACTAACACTCTATATGCATTTCTGGATTCGCCTATACGCGCTACATGCTCTGCCCATCTCAAACGTCTAGATTTAATGTTCCTAATTATGTAAGGTGAAGAATACAATGTGTGCAGTTCTGTGTTGTTTAACTTTCTCCATTCTCCTGTAACTTCATCTCTCTTAGCCCCAAATATTTTCGTAAGCACCTTATTCTCAAACACCCTTAACCTATGTTCCTCTCTCAAAGTGAGAGTCCAAGTTTCACAACCATAAAGAACAACGGGTAATATAACTGTTTTATAAATTCTAACTTTCAGATTTTTTGACAGCAGACTGGATGATAAAAGCTTCTCAACCGAATAAAAACAGGCATTTCCCATATTTATTCTGTGTTTAATTTCCTCCCGAGTATCATTGATATTTGTCATTGTTGCTCCAAGATATTTGAACTTCTCCACCTCTTCAAAAGATAAATTTCCTATTTTTATATTTCCATTTCGTACAATATTCGCGTCATGAGACATAATCATATACTTTGTCTTTTCGGGATTTACTTCCAAACCTATCTCTTTACTTGCTTCCAGTAAAATATATTTAATAGGATAAAGTCTGACAATTTTGGCACCATTATTGGGTTTGTTATCTACCGTCACATCCATGGATGAAAACATTACAGTGATCAGAGAACCAAGGGGCATATCTCTGGATCATACCTCATAAAGTTTTTAGTCTCTGCGAATTCCCGCGGATTTTGAACTCGTCTTTGAGACGAACCAACAAAGCAGATGCACAGGCGATCGACTAACAGAATTAATGGCTTGCTTGTTACCGAAGATAATTTCCATGGCAACAGATGTTTCCGCAAGGCCATCTAATAATAAATTACTTCAATTGTAGCTAATAAACAGTTTAATATAAAGTAATCAATACGTGCAAGATGGAGGAAAACGCTGCATTAGCACGAAGGCGTGCTCTTGTACGAGCTCGTTTTATCTCATGAACAACCAGCATTACAATTTAATGTTATGTAGACAGTTCATTACAGCAGATATGCCAGGCTAACAGGTTTGCGTTCACAAGGCCACATAAAAATGCGGGACAGAGCCATGTAGTTGCCACAACCATCTAACTGTGCATTATTGATCAATGCCTGCAGAATTTGGCTCTTAACGTTTCAATTCCCTGACAATTCCCTCTTTCTATTCTTTTCTAATAATCTATACATAGGGATGTAATTTTTTTGTGATTATTATCATCTGATTTCAATGATAAAAATGGTTTAATTTCGATTAATAAAACAAGCAATTTTCTGCATATTTTGCACCCTAAAGAAACTTAGAAAAAATAGTGAAATTACATTTTTTTTAATTATTACTGAAACGACACCTTTGAAACTAACAGAAAATTTTTCGCATCATTAATTAAATTCATAATTTAATTTCATTTTACTGTTGGGGGTGACGACACTGCCTTCTTGATCTCACGAAGGCAGTTGTAGGAAAGAGAAATGACCGTTGTCTGCTTGCGAAAGTAGTTCCTGAAACTATGCGTACATCGTTGCCAGATGTCACACGAATGTAATGCTGAACAGTAAAAAACATTTATAAAAATGTTCATGTATATTTTATAACGAAAATGTTCACTTTTATTTCGAAGAAAGAGATATTTTTATGGGAATTCTCCATAAAACCTTCTTTTTTGTTGAAAATGTTGTGATTATGAAGTAATTTAGTGAATTTCTATAAATTTTGCGAAAATTCGCGGATATATTTCAGTGAATTTAGGACTTACATTAAGGGATTTGTATTTTCCATGCATAAAATTAGGCTAAGTTTTTAATATATTTCACGTATATCGTTAATGCCAAAAAATCACACCCCTAGCTATACAATATCTTCTTACAGTAAAATATATTGTCAACTTCGTTTCGTTCCTATGAGAACACAGCAAGAAAACTGAATTTTTATCCAAATGTAACAGTAAACAATGTTGCTGTAGTAATAATGAGAGAGATGCACTTTTAAGTGTTGCTTATTAAATTCAGAATTTGGCTCTTAAAATGTATTCTTTTGGCATTTTTCTCTCTTTTTTCTTTTCTAACATACATTGTTATCTCACAGTAAAATGTATTATGAACTTTTTATCAAACGTAGGCTATAACAATTGGCAACGCTACATTAGAAACAAGAGCGATTTAATTCCTCTGACTTTATTGATAACTGTAGAATTTGGCTCTTAAAATTTTTCCTGAACATTTCTCTCTTCCCCCCCCCCTTACATGTAGGTATAAAGAAAATTGAACTTTTATCAAAGTGTGTAACAATTGACAACGCAATAAACAAGAGGGATTTAAATTCTTCTGATTTTATTGATAAATGTAGAATTTGACTCTTAAAAGTTTTCCTGAACGTTCCTTTCTTTTCTTTCCTAATGTACATTGCTATCCAGCAATAAAATATATTACGAACTGCTTTCCATTTCTATGGAAACACAGAAAGAAAATTGAATTTTTAACAAAGTGTATAACAATTTCATTCGAAATGCTGCATTAGAAACGAGCGATTTAATTCCTTTGACTTCATTGATAACTGTAGAATTTGGCTCTTAAAATTTTTCCTGAACATTCCTTTCTTTTCTTCCCTAATGTACATTGCTATCCAACAATAAAATATATTACGAACTGCTTTCCATTTCTATAGAAACGTCAAGTTTCAGTGTTTGGGGCCGGTGGCCTTGCGAGCCATAGCTCGCTGATCCCTGAAGCATCGGACTCCCCGAACATGACCAATCTATCGACAAGCACAGCGATGACACTATTCAAAACGGTAGTAGCGCCAGTTATAACGTACGGAATAGAGTTCATTTGGGAAAAACTCAAGATTGTTGACATGATAAGAATAGAAAAAGTCAAGGCTATGTTTATGAAACGGATACTAGGAGTCGGAAAAGCAGCGCCATCCCGCCTTGTATATGAGCTCATGAGAGAGACATATTTCGTAGATGATATCAGATCGCAGCACTGGCTACCATCCACAGGACCCTACCAGGAACTGGTAAGCATAAGAGACCGGAAGAAGAAGGAGATAGACCTAGAGTTCTACACCACATCAGCCATGCTAGACGACAGCTGGACCAGGGAGTGTAAGAGCCAGAGACATGTGACAACAAGACTCGCAATACACGGGTTTCATCATAAAATATGTGTGAACAACATGTTCCATGAACCGAACGAAGACTGCAAATGTGTGCTGTGCGGTCAAAGATGTAGGAAATACCACATCATAACGTGTGCGAAGAGAGTTAAACCAATAACAGACTATGGCAAAGACTAAACTTGGACATTAATGCTCAACTCGAGCGCATTTTTCTCATTATTATTATTATTTCTATAGAAACACAAAAAGAAAATTCAATTTTTATCAAAGTGTATAACAATTTTATTGGCAACGCTACATTAGAAACAAGAGCGATTTAATTCCTTTGATTTTATTGATAACTGTAGAATTTGGCTCTTAAAACTTTTTCCTGAACGTTTCTATCTTTCTCTTCTTTTCTAGCCTACGTTGTTATCTCACAGTAAAATATAATATATTAAGAACTTCTTTCCATTTCCATGGAAACATAAAAAGAAATTTGAATTTTTAAAAAACTGCATAACAATTGGCAATTATGCTCCATTAAAAACAAGAGCGATTAAATTCCTCTGATTTTATTGTAGAATTTGGTCTTAAAATTTTCCTGAACATTCCTCTCTTTTTTTTTTTTCTTTTCTAACGTACAAATAACACGCACATAAGATTGACATCTCCACATCCGGTAATGGCGATTGTCTGAAAAAGATAAGAGGGTGCCTTAATCTACAGCAATTGTTAGAGCGTTCAAGGGCTGCAATAGAAATAATTTACTCTTATCGCTTCAATGTAAATTTGAAGGACTTTCCACAGGAAAATGTTTAATGTATTTGGTGACTCACAGTTTATTCAAATATTATTTATTTGATGATTTGCAACTGAATTATTGTAGAAAGACTGACAGCAAAAATAAGAAAGCTGTTTGTGTCATCTCACCGATACCGATTTTTTACAGACGAAAGTGAAAGTAACTGGAGATTTGCTATCTTTCTATACAGTTTAACATCATACTGCTTAACAATGTTGCCAGAGGGTTTTATCAAACATTACTTACAATATCCCTTACTGAGTGATATCACATGCACGATCTGTATGCATATTCATAACGTTCTAAATCATAATGTTAGAAACTTAATCGCTCATAAATCAGAATGCATACGCTATTCAATAAATAACAACTTAAATATCATATTTTACAATTAATACTAATAACGAATTAGCCTTTATTAAAACAGACAATGATGTAGTGGCTGTATAACCGAGTTTATGCATGTAAATTGCCGAGTATATAGGAAGTGCAGGCAATAAAGAAAGTTCCATACGTTTATGTGCCTCGGAAAAACAAGTCCATTAACAGTTCTTATTTCATGTAACAGAGGAGACTTAATTGGACTAATTAAAAAGGTTGGTAATACCAAGGTTGTTGCTAGTATTAACATACTGTCTGCCAGACCTCACGGAATGTAAAAAGGCCCACACCTGCTGGTAATGAAATCAACACACGTGTTCCAATGGGCCTGCCTTCAGTCACTTTATTAATTCGCTAACAGTTGGTAGGAATCCATAGAATTTAAATTTACAGTACCTATTATTAAAATAGATAGCGTAACAACTCACAAATTCAGCAGAGACTGGTTCGATTCCCGCGAAAGAATTGTGTTTCTTTTGTATTCTGGTGAGAGATTTCTGGGTACAGTATTTGCATCCTGTTATAGGTATGAAGACATCCAAAGTTTCGGAGGTAAAATACTAAGGCATTCGAAAGGTAATGGCAACATAGTTACTGCTTCACACTAAATTTATTCCGGTTACTTTTGACATTACATACTTCAAATATAGTCTCCTGCCATGTCAACAATAGTTTGTCAAATTCTTGGAAGACGGCAGACTTCATCTGTAGCAGCATTTCTGGATATCTCTATTGCTAATCAATCTAAAGCTCTTCTGATGTCAACTCTTGATTGAAAGGGAAAGTTTCGCTTCCATCCAACTTGCAATAGTTCAGTATGGTAAGACTTCTCTCCCATTCCCTAAAGCATTGAGTTGCATGTTTTTCTCTTGGAACTTGGATTTTTATGAAGCACCTTAGTTCCTACCTTTAGAGTTTTAGGGTGCTATGCATAGACATTTCGCTAGCCCGCGCTACGAGCGTGCTAAACTAGCCCCGGCCTTCGACTGGTTACTTGTACAGGATTCACATCATATCATATCACTAACACTGGTTTATGAATACGAAAAAGTTTAGTTCGCTGATCATCCACCGGAAGCCCGCGCTAAAACTGTCTTAATGTTTACTACAAATCAGAAACAGCCACTGTATTTAAAAAAATATCGCTACTTCGAGATTTTAAATATTGCAAATTTATGAAACAATCTCTGCTCTATTACGTAGTACAAAATTTCATTGGCCACTGCTAGGAGCACTGATTTACAGCATTGTAGCCATCACTTATCTAATGCCATAGTAGACTACATCGGCTCCATTATTAGGGTAACCTGTAATGGATTCCACAAATAGATCGCTAACTTTCCTATCTTCCCTGAAGGCGGAGTGGATGTTTAGCTCAAAATCTTTTGATGTCTTCAGGCCTACATAGGCCTGCGTAACATGATGCAAATATCCAAAAATGAAAACCGTAAAAGCAGTGGCGTAGCATGAAATTTTGAGCAGGGGAAGCTAACTCAAGTTGTCTTTCATGCAATATGAGAAAACGTATTACAAAAATACAGTCTTAAAATAAATAGTAGTCAATTTCAAGTCAGCAGTCGAAGATTGGTTGGAACATCGTAAGTAACACCAATAAGGCATGACCTCAAATGGTACATAGTAAAATATGATTTCACGGTTTACACATCTCTTAACAAATAGACACGTATACGTATAACATTAGCTCACTCCCTGTCATACTTAGAGAAATCACAATATTAGTATCATTACGTAAGTATGCGTCTGTCTTTTGGTTGTGTCCTTCATTGACAGCAAGGGAGTCGGTCATTTCTTTTTTAAATCACACTTTTGTTCGTAAGTCAGTCTTGATAATACAATTGTCCTAAAAAATTCAAGTAAATTAGTGTCAGGAACTGTTATTTCGCTCATTATTTATTATATCAGCCACAATGCACACTAACACTTCAACTGAACACAACTGACGAAAAGGGATAACTCGGAAACAACTTATTTTAAATGTTAAAGCTAGCTTCTTTTCCAGCCTTGCGACTAGGGTAGTTTAAAAGGGATGGAAAATCTGCGGGGTGGATTACACAGAAGAAACCGGTCTGCTTGGAAGCTGGTGTGTGCAGGCTTCTTGTTTACTGCTGCATCACAAATAATCCTGAGCTGCCGCATCACAATATTTAACGCGTAAATATAAATTCTATTAAAATTAATAAATAATTTTCTGCATAAACTGCAGGTTTATTATGAAATTATTATTAACTGGGGAAGGTAAGATTTTTAGCTTACATTGACGCTACGCCACTGCGTAAAAGTATCAACGTGTCTTGTGTTAATGCTGTATTTTCGTAAACTGTGACCTTGCGCAGTTTTGACCGGAAGGTAATAGTGTTTCCTGCTTCTGAACGTCTTGTGTTTTTAAAAACCTTAAAAGAAAACGAAGATTACACTTAAATTTCTCAATATATATTTCACTCGTTCTGCAAACATTGAGTTCCTTTATCATCCTGTGAATGGTATTTATCTATTACTCCCCATTGAGGGGAAGTGCACGAGTTGGGAACTGCCAAGTATTTAAGTACATTACGCACACCATACTCACGTCGAATTTCCCTTTGAATTCTTTTAACACACTCAAATGCAGCATACCAAAGAACACATTAAGTCCGCTGTTGATTTGTAGTAGCCATTTTAATCATCTACGATTTTCATTTGTCCTTTCAGATTATGCATTGTTGATTGTCATATATGGAAACTCCCATCTTTTAATCATAATATAACCACAGTCTAGTACAGGCCTGCACAAGTTTTGCGCTCTCCGAGGCGGTTCAGAGCTCATGAGCGGAATGCAGATATTAGCTGCGTTCTGTGTAAGGCTGGACAAAATATACACAAAAGGAAGTACAGTATAACCCCGATTATCCGTCACCCTATTAACCGATCAGCGGATTATCCGACTGTCTTTCTCTCCCTTTTCTTTCTTTGCTGCGGAAAAAAGTATATAGTGCTATACCATATATTAGTAGGCCTACCTATTCTTTTCTGGAGTCTGTTATTATAAGCCTTTATCCTTATATTACTACTGCCAGCAATAGGAACAGTTACCGGTAGGCCTACTTGAAGGCGTTTTTCTTATATTGTAAAATAGTCACTACCTGCTTTCAAAGAAATGGTTCCAAGAACGTCCGCAAAATTTAGAGGAAACCCGTGTAGCATTCAGTCCTTGTTACACTGTTCGAGTGCCGGTACTTCATAATTTCTATACAAAATATCTGCCATGGGTGTCAAAAGTGTTTTAATAATTATAGAAATAAAAATACAAAATAATTAATCGGTTTGGGAAAAGATAAACCGCGGCTCAATTCGTATTAAAATACGAGATTGTCGTTGTGCACGATTTCATTAAAAACAAGGATAAAGTGTATGAAGTCTGTAAATCTGCAACAGGAAACCTCTACTATTCTTATCCTTCCGCAAAGAATCAACGCAAGGAATTTATTTACCCTTATAAACCCATTGTTGACAACCGGGCTTAAGTTAGTGAATTTCTGATTCACAATCTAGACCACGGAGGAAATTATGAAACTGTATTATGCACTTATTTTATGAAAATATTTTATCGTACGGATTATCCGATTTTTTCGATTAACCGTTTGGCTCACCCCTTGATTACCACGGATAATAGAGGTTCTACTGTACTATTACGAGTGTTTATGAAATGAATTCCCGTTCAGTGTTTGCAAAACTATCTTGGACTATTATTAATTAATAAAGAAATATTTATTTTACAGAAATAGAAATTCTATAGCTACTTCATTTACAACATCATTTTGTTATATTTTTATTTATCAGTACATCAAAACGAGGTTTTATGTTGTTGGCAGCTGAAAGGAACAGTAGCCTACTGATCGTAATGAAACATCAGTTGCAGATGTTCGATGTCTGCCTTTATTAAAGTTGATTATAGAAAACAGTTGCTCACAAATAAAAATGTTGAGACAAACATAGCAATCATTTTCACAGCCAGCCTGTGTAGTCGTGTATATTATTGCTAATGTTTAGTCTTGTAAAACTCAACCAGGCTAGTAGTATTATTCAAACGATCTTTAGCCCTTAGGTCACACTGAAGATCAATAAGTTCGAGCTGTAGATCGTTAAATGTTAAATGTTATGTTCCGTCTTTTAGATTCCTCCATACTGTACTGTAGCAGTAGGTAAGCAACGTGAAACAGTTACTGAGAATAGGCCTACACACTGCACTCCACAAGATAACTGAGTGGTCGTTTTCCTCTCCTCTACCTATAGCAAGTCTATGTCATTCTGACGTATCTTCCTCTCTCCTTCGGCGAGCGGTTAACACGGCTCGCGCACTCGTTGAGCGCTGTTTGTGTAGGTATGGTCTAGTATATACAGTCACGAAGCTTGAGTTGTGAGGGTGTTAGGAACAATAGACTGTGCTGGTACTATTTCGCACTGTCTGTAATGAGGCGATATTAGCGATCCTAGTGGTGAGCAACTATCTATGGATGTATATTTACTACGTATTGAGCTTCGTGACTGTATATACTAGACTGTGATATAACCAGCAAGAAATTTTTCGTACTATCATAATAGCTTTATAATAATAAATTAATATTATCCATACCCAAACGGATCAGACTGTATAAAGTCTTTATGTACATAATTATATATTATCCTTTCCCTTCTCTCGGTCTTTCAGAGATGTCTAACTTTAATTATTGGGGCTGGGAATTAAGAAATTCACGGAATGATAACTTTAAAAATATTTAAAATAAAAGTGTCGGGTTTTCACTGGCATATTTCTTTATTCTATGGTTAGTACCACAATTAATTTGTCAGTCTATTTCTTAGACATGCTGTATATTTTTATTAGCAGGTAATTTTGAATACATGAATAAGTAAATAAACGAATAAATAAATAAACAAATAAATAAATAAACAAATAAATAAATAAATAAGTAAATAAATAGGTAAATAAATAAACACATAAATACATAAATACATAAACAAATAAATACATAAACAAATAAATAAATAAATAATATAATTATGTCGGCAAGAAAACAAGGTTTTTGTAGTAAAATGCTCTTGTGAGAAAGTAACCGGATATTAAAAAAAAAACAGTTTCAGACTATAAAAAAGTAAGGATACCGACACCTGGGCGATGTTGCTAGGAAACAAATGCATAGTAACGTGTTTTAATTGCATTATGTCCGGAACACAGTGTAAATGTAGTCCTAAGTTGATCAAATAAAACCATAACATCCCGCTTTACATTTGTTCAAATCTATGGGAATATTTCGACTGTAATATAACCTATTTATGATTTGTTTATAGGGTCGTAAACGTATTAAACGGTGCTGTTAAACAGCCATTTAATTGGAGGGGATCCTCTATGAATACACAACTTCCAGCCTGACTACAAGTTTCTATTGTCTTTTTTTTTTCCCTAGCAACGAGGAAATGTTAATATACAAGTACTTAGGAAGTGTAACTTGGTAAAAACTTGAATTAATGAACATAAATAACTTATTATCATGAAATTACTGTATATCATCCTTTAATTTATTATTTTTACTAAGTCACTAGTTATTTATCCCTTTTTCAGTTCTCCTTTATTAACTCTTAATTATGTTTCTCACTTATTTCATTTAATTGTTCTATTAATTACAATGGCTATATTTAATCACTTCATTTGGTGTATATCTCATATTTATTTTGTTTTCAGTTGCATTTAATTCAATTGTTTTGTTCGCTTTCTAGTCAAATTTACGATTATCTCATATTACATGATTTATTAGACATTTCTATTTTTTCATCATTACACGTAGGTACAGTTCAACAACTGGATATATTGCTCGATTCTAGACTGAAAAGTTTTACAATTATAATATCTGAAATTGATCTCGCCAATAGTATTAAAGCACGATTATTAGCGGAACACCGACATAAATTACTTTTATTTAATATTGTTAGTAAAGTTAGTCATTGTTTCAGATATTTAAATTTCATACACATTACATGACAATTAATTAGAAAATTGAAAATAAACAAGAAATAGTGCTTTAAAATGACAAAAAAGGCATTTATTAGTAAGACACACCTTAAAAAGGGAAAACAGGCAAAATAAAAGCAAATAACGATTTGCTTCTACCCAGTAAAAAAAGGCATTTTGCCAAACATACGGGCACTACATATTACTAATGTTAAGTATTTAATATACATTACATATCACCATTAAATCGAGAAAAATTCGTTCCAGCACCGGGAATCGAACCCGGGACCTCTCAGCTCTGCGCGCTGAGGGCTCTTTCCAACTGAGCTATGCCGGTCGACCGGCACCGTGGATCGTGTCCCGGCATAGCTCAGTTGGAAAGAGTCTCAGCGCGCAGAGCTGAGAAGTCCCGGGATCGATTACCGGTGCCGGAACGAATTTTTCTCGATTTAATGGTGATAATACACATTGACTACTTCATAGTAGTCGTGTTAATATTCAAAGAGGATGGCGAGACCTCATATAATGAATATTTGATGTACATTACATATTTTAATAAATTTATTTATTTATTTATTATTAAATATGTCAATTGTTACATTACTAATTTTAACTATCTTATGTACAGTACATATTTTAATAAATTAACTCATTTGCTTATTAGGTATTAAAAATTCATTTGTCTCATTACTAAATTTGATTACTTAATGTCCATTACATATTTAATACATTTATTTGTTTATTATTAAATATCTCAATAAAATTGTTTTATTAATAATTTTAACTTAGTGGGCATTATATTTTTATAGACGTTTTTATTTAATCACTTACTTACTTATGGCTTTTAAGGAACCCGGAGGTTTATTGCCGCCCTCACATAAGCCCGCCATTGGTCCCTATCCTGAGCAAGATTAATCCAGTCTCTATCATCATATCCCACCTCCCTCAAATCCATTTTAATATTATCTTCCCATCTACGTCTCGGTCTCCCTAAAGGTCTTTTTCCCTCCGGTCTCCCAACTAACACTCTATATGCATTTCTGGATTCTCCCATACGTGCTACATGCCCAGCCCATCTCAAACGTCTGGATTTAATGTTCCTAATTATGTCAGGTGAAGAATACAATGCGTGCAGTTCTGTGTTGTGTAACTTTCTCCATTCTCCTGTAACTTCATCCCTCTTATCCCCAAATATTTTCCTAAGCACCTTATTCTCAAACACCCTTAACTTATGTTCCTCTCTCAAAGTGAGAGTCCAAGTTTCACAACCATAAAGAACAACCGGTAATATAACTGTTTTATAAATTCTAACTTTCAGATTTTATTTATTTTTTATTTTATTATCTATTCATTTATTCATTTTATTTGTTGACTTCTCTAATCATTCATTCATTCATTCCATTTCATTTTACTAGCCTAAACTAGACACTTATTTTTATTGTTGTCAATCCAATTTTTACTATCTATCTGTATTTGTTAGCGTGCTCTCACTTTTAAATAGTAGCCTACTTGCTCTTTTTAATTAACTTAATTTCCATCCTCACTCACTTCCTTTTAAGTCGTTTCTAATACATTACGTTTTATTTATTCTCATATCGTTGTTCTTATGCATTTATACTTCATTTATTTCCAACAGCACCTCGAAACCACAAGAATTGCATTCAGTACTTCGCACACAGTTTCAGAGGCCAAATACATCCTCATCTCAAAGTTAAAGAATCTACCAGTATGTCAGTTTCGGGATGGTATTGTAACTCATTTCTGAGTACCCTATACGAACCACTGACCCACTGGCTGACGACACGATACCGGCAGGTATCGCCCGCTCCAAATGAAGAACTTCGGACTTCAGGAGAGTTGCTACAGTGCTTGGAATATACAGGCGTTATCATGACATCATCCTGTACAGACAGTTCTTTAATAAGCTATTCCTTATAGCCGTTTTACTTTTTTTTTTTTGTAGTTGGATTCATGTGGGTGTTACAGGTAAACTTACTCATAATTATAAGTCTAACTTATTCATATAGGCCTAGTTACTGCTCATAACGTTCTTAAAAATGTATCTTTGCCCTCAACATAATAAGCCAGAATATCTAACCATTGCATGTAATCTGTAAGATAAAACATTGTAATAAATATAAATAGATCATTTTCTTAATTACTAGTAATAACAGTGTATATCTCCAATAAATGATTTCTTAGCATCGCCACAGATACACTTGGTTGTACTTGTCACTATCTCTGTCACTAGAGAGTTCTTGAAATTTATATTTTCCCCGCCATTCATAAAATATTTTGATATGATATCTCTTGCACAAAAGGAGAGATCTATAACTGAAACTTGATTAATATATTTGAGTATTATTTGTATTTATCCCCGTAATAATGAACAGTTTGACTCGTAGACATTTTGTTTTTCAGCATTAACTTCCCATGATTGTACGAGAAGATTCGAAGAGAACGGCAGATACGTAGACTTTCAGCTCCCCACTACTACCATTAATGCACAACATAATGTCAATACGGCGGTTGCTGTCGTCTGCGATACAACGAACTTTTCTGTTGATTTTCGAGTTTGGCATTTTTTCCGGTTATTATATGCTTATTTAAGTTGTGTTAACTCTCGCTAAGTGGTTTTATATTTTATTTTATCCGTCTTAGTAGGCCTATTTATTTTATTATTGTAAATATTTTTGTCTTATTATTATTATTATTATTATTATTATTATTATTATTATTATTAATGAATTATTTTCTATTACTATCTTTCTATCATCTCCGTCACGGTATTATTATTATTATTATTATTACTATTATTATTACTATTGTTGTTGTTACTATTATTTCTATCATCAAAATTATTATTGATCTCTGTAAAATTTATGTAGACTACTGGACTGTACCCGAGCACGAGCATATGCTCATTTCGGGTATCTATTCATAGGTATTCATTTCAAATGTTAATTGTGAATAAATTTGAATTTGAATTTACGAAATAAACGTGTAATTATGTTTATAAATATCTGTTTAGATTCACAGCAAAAAAAAAAAAAAAAAAGAGGCGTAAATATTATAACAGAAAATATGGACGGCGGAGTTTAAATACGAATACATCACTACTATTGCACAAAACAACATAAGAACCATACAAACTATTCTATAGGGCTTTAATTTCAAAACTTTCGAGTCTAAATAACTAATTATTTAAATTGAATTCAATTTAAACAAGAAACACGTCAATTTAGATATTGAGGGAGAAGTCTGAAACCAGGCTTAATTGAATTTTAGATTTCACCCCCACCTCCAGCCACCCCCACTTTGAAATTTCAAATGGCGCCCCTATATTTTTATACTTAAATAATTTTTTAAGTTATTTTGCAACGCTTTATCAACAACTTAGGTTATTTAGCGTCTGAATGAGATGAAGGTGATAATGCCGAGGTCCAGCACTGAAAGTTACCCAGCATTTGCTCATATTGGGTTGAGGGAAAACCCCGGAAAAAAACCTTAACCACGTAACTTGCCCCGACCGGGAATCGAACCCGGGCCACCTGGTTTTGCGGCCAGACGCGCTAACAGATACTCCACAGGTGTGGACATAATTAAATGTGAAACAGTATTCAATTGTTTATGTACTTCATTCATTTGTTTTCGCATCTTTTGTTTTCTATCGTCGTCTGGCAACCTGGATTGTTGTTATTGTTGATTAGAACTGAAGAGAATAAAGCTACAAAAACTTATTGAGCATTTCATGTAATAGTTGTGTATGTGTATTAAATTATTTTGTGCTCGACCATGCCGAAATGTAGTAATTATACACCTGGTAGCAGCCCTTTAATGGATCGCATTAAAGTAGACCTATTCATTAAAGTTGAGGTGTTCCACCAATCAGAAAATACCATTGTAGCAATATGAAGGCGCAAGTATCGATTATTCTCAGATATGCAATCGAAAGACAACAATAAATCAATAAATCACCTATATTTGAAATAAAGTCAGTTCTGTTACTATAATAATTAGCGTTAATTGTAAATAATATTCAAATAAATTCAATTTGTCATCTCGTTTTTCAATGTCTAATTCAATTTCAAGGTTATATCAAGATTAATGTTTATTTTACTCTCTAGATTATATCAAGGTCAATGTCGACATTTGTTTCTCGGAAGAAATCAATACTTTCGCGTCTGCGCACATCTCACAATTTACGAGGTATTGCACAAGGTCAGTTCCGCTCCTCAGTCATATAAGAATAACATGAATACTTATGAATAATTTCAAGTTAGAAATATGGTCGAGCATAAAAAGTCATATGAAACTTGACGCTCATATGAAAATTATGAAACTTGTTTGCGCTCGTTTCATAAACAAACTCGCGTCTTAATTACTATCATTACAGGCTCGTTGCATAATGTACTATTAAAATGGTGTATACCATTCAATGGGTGATTAAGGGTGTTTCAGAATAATGTTCTTAGGAAAATATTTGGGGCTAAGAGGAATGAAGTTACAGGAGAATGGAGAAAGTTACACAACGCAGAACTGCACGCATTGTATTCTTCACCTGACATAATTAGGAACATTAAATCCAGACATTTGAGGTGGACAGGGCATGTAGCACGTATGGGCGAATCCAGAAAAGCATATAGAGTGTTAGTTGTGAGACCGGAGGGAATAAGACCTTTGGGGAGGCCGAGACGTAGATGGGAGGATAATATTAAAATTGATTTGAGGGAGATGTAATATGATGATAGGGACTGGATTAATCTTGCACAGGATAGGGACCAATGGCAGGCTTATGTGAGTGCGGCAAAGAACCTCCGGGTTCCTTAAAAGCCGTAAGTAAGTAAGTAAGTAAGTAAGTAAGTAAGTAAGTAACTAAGTATACAATTCAAGTGAGAACATAAATCATTCTTACATCGTATGATGACGCAGAATATCTGCATGGAAATATCATATTTAGTAGTATTTATTTATTTAACCTGGTAGAGATAAGGCCGTCAGGCCTCCTCTGCCCCTCTACCAGGAGATTCCAACTACAATATGAACAATATGTACAATATGAACAATATCATATGTACTTCGGTACGGCGCTTATTCCGTCGGATCCCGGCCAACTAGTCACTCATAACGAGTGCACCTCAGCACATGTGTGGACTTCGATCTTACGTTCATAGACATCTATGACGTAGTGCAGAGGGCGGCCACTAGAGGGAACCCAAGAGTTGGAGCTTAATCTGAGACGATTCTATCCGACGCCGGGGTGGTATCCGGTGTGGCGCAGTGGATAAAGCATCAGCACGTAGAGCTGAAAACCCGGGTTCAAATCCCGGCGCCGGAGACAATTTTTCTTCGTCCCATTACTCTTACATTCGTTATTTTACGACGCTTTATCAACAGCTTAGGTTATTAATTTTTTTATTTTATTGGGTTATTTTACGACGCTGTATCAACATCTAGGTTATTTAGCGTCTGAATGAGATGAAGGTGATAATGCCGGTGAAATGAGTCCGGGGTCCAACATCGAAAGTTACCCAGCATTTGCTCATATTGGGTTTAGGGAAAACCCTGGAAAAAACCACAACCAGGTAACTTGCTCCGACCGGGAATCGAACCCGGGCCACCTGGTTTCGTGGTTAGACGCGCTAACCGTTACTCCACAGGTGTGGACCATTGTGTAGGCCTACTGTAGGCCTGACTCCGGGATCCCCCGGCCTGCGCGAGGTTCCAGTCACTATAGCGACGGACGGAGATCCTGGAAACGACGCGCGGCCTGGCGTTTCTTTGTTTCTTTTCGTGTCATGGTGCACGCAACGCTTTCCGCGAAGAGCCGTGCCTGCGAGGGGTACCGAGGCCGGTGACACGTCCTACACGCCCCCCACACACACTACCTCACGTAATTAAGCTAATATAAATTGATGACACTGGGAAACGTCCATCAACAATATGAAATTAATGAACACTTGTTTGTGTGCCGTGCAGCAATTAATAGGTGTGTGTATTCGGCCTATTAACATGATTAATGGAACGCTGCGAACAATAATCTATAATTTTTGTCCCACAGAACCAATGTATCTTAATTCCCAGCAAAAACACAGAGTAATTAATGCTAATCACCGGTCTCATGCTCGTACAGTCCAATGAGACGTAATTTATACTACATTAATCACCAGAATTAAAAATTAAATTTAATAATTAGCAAATCAATACACATACGTCATTTAATTTCTTGACCAACCCATAAATTCAATGTAACAGCGTCAGAAAGTCAATATTTAGTTGCGAGTGTTTTAAATTAAATGATTCTCTTTTTTTTTTTTTTTACGTGTTACCATAGTTACCGCTCTCCGTAACGTTAATTAAAATAACTAGTTGCAGTATGTATGAAAAACGAGTGGTGACAGTTTTAATATTATGGTTATACGTTATGTAAAGCACATATCACACGATTTAGATTCTTGTTTGTCGTCGAGTACAGTCATCGATCTATAAACATTACTTACACATATCATTAAAAACCTGTATACTGCCTTCACATAAATATATAGACTTCAGAAACAATAAATTGAATTAGAAAATACTGCTGGGTTTCAAGCGGTAAACTACGGGTAGACGGTAGAAATATCTAGTGGCGAAACTGATAACCATATGTTTTCAAGACTGTTCGACAGTTTTCATAGCTAAACTAGAGAATTGTCCAGAAATAATATACTAGAAATGTATGACAATATTGATTTGTTACAGAGGTTCAAGATATAAGAGGATACGTTTAAAGTAATTTTGCATTAAAAATAACTAAAACTATGTTCTGTTAAAATGTCCGATATTTTGTCATTATCATGAAGTGGGAAAATTGGGGAAGTTAAACTACACGAAATACGAAAGATACGAGGCGTGTTCTTAAAGTAAGTTCCAAAAGGGTGTAGTAAGTAAACGGGAAGATATTTACAAACTATTTTTGTTCCATTGTATTCCCTACACTTCAATTACTTCTCAGCATAATCTCCACCAATATTGAGGCATTTATCGAGTCGTCGCATAAGTCTTTCTATCCCCTCATTGTAGAATTCGCCCGCCTGCGATGTGAACCACTCCCGCACTGCTGTTTTCACTTCATCGTCGCCATCAAAACGTTGACCACCGAGGAACTTCTTGAGGTGTAGGAAGAGATGAAAGTCACTCGGAGCCAAATCCGGGCTGTAGGGGGATGGACAATTTGTTCCCAACCAAATTTGGAGATGAGATTTTGGGTGTCACGAGCTGTGTGTGGCCATCTCCTGACCATTCCATCACTAATGGCATCATCACCATACACCTCACAAAGTTTACGATGAATGTCAGCTGGTTTGATGTTCCTCACATTCAAGAAACGGATAACAGACCGCATCTCATAGTCGGCGGGGTGCTCGATCACTTTAAACATTTCAACTGATCACAACTAACCACACACACGGATTGAATCTCTGAAACTGCATGCACAGCTTGTCTGAGGACTGAAGAAGAAAACACGCATGCACAAAACGACTGCAGCGATGCGACGGCTATAATTGAAAACGGAACTTACTTTAAGAACACGCCTCGTAGTAAAAACTTAATTAATATTATTAGTAAATCTGTACATGTGATCCATTAGTGATACTGACAACATCCAACCTGGAATAAACTTGTTGTAATCCTCTTTCCAACAAGTCTATCATTACAGTATCAATCATGTTACAGAAGTGGGCCCGTAAAGTTGTGATGCATATATAGTGTCCTTAACTTAGTCCCGGAAAAAGAAATCCATTTGAATGATATCGGGTGATCGTAGTGGTCACAAAATAAGACAGTAACGTCCGACCCACCAACCAGGAAATACCTAATTTATGTAACTAGTGTATAATCTTCTCAATTATGGCACGAATGTTTATAGTGTAGATTATACACGTGTTACATACAACGTTTTATACTATTCTAGCATTAGCATATGTAAAAAAAAATATATAAATTTACAAATTGTAATGTTATGACATGGTAGAAACACTGATGTAATATATTGCATGGTTGCTAAGCAACCGTTTCCAAGACAATGTTATTTTGAAGCTTTTTCTTACAGGCACGTTGTATAAAATTGTGTTGTGAAGGCGGTGATGATGTCATGGAGTACTAGTTGCTAGGTAACCTTTTCTGGCACCAGTGTCAGAATTAGGCCAATTGTTCACGATTTATAGCGTCATAACAAGCGAGTTTTAATGCTAGGATTGCATGCCATAAACAGTCTTTATCGTTAGTGAAAATCGTGCATAATAGGCCTATGCCACATTATCGCATTAGTGCCGTAAAAATATTACCATAGCAACTAAAACGTAATGACTTATATTAAGAAGGCATAACGTGTATCACAAAGTTAACATGATGAAACGATTTGTCAAAGCTATAATATCATTGTTGTCATAGCAACCTCTTTCTTCATAGACCATGAAATCAAACTTCCTATCATTACAAATCAGATGTTATTTCTTTATTAATTGTTTTATAATGTTGTCGTACAGAAAATAACGTATGAAACACGTTTATAATGTCATACAATTTTATTAGGTACTAGCCGTACCCGTGCGCTCCGCTGCACCCGTTAGAAATAAATATAAAGTAATTACATAATTAAAATAGGACATTTGATCCAGGGAACATTCGTGTTTGATAGAAGGATAAATCGTTTAATATGTTAATTAATTTAAATTGCATCCAAATAATTAAAATGCGATCATTTTGGTCCAGAGACACTCATTTGGTGCAATGACAATTTCCTTAATATGTTTCTCAATTGTTATTACATGCAACTATAGTTTAATGAAGATTGATATCATTTAGATTTAATGTGTATATTTTATTTTACTTGTTATAGGTTTCCATTGAATTATGGTAATAATTTTAACCCTTGTTTTCTACGTATTCAGTAAACGGCGCTTGGCCCACTATGGTTCTGAACCCTTCAAATAACTTAAATTATATTATATAATATTACATATTATATTATATTATATTATATTATATTATATTATATTATATTATATTATATTAATATTATATCACAAGTTACTGTAATAACATTATAGCATTATGTCCATCTAGAGAAACTACACTTTCCAATGGTGAAATAATAATTAATTATACAAATCGGTTAATTTAGCTTCCGATATTACTTCATACAAACACAGAAACATTCTCTGTAGGCTATCTTTCATAGCTTTCGATTGTTGCTGTCCAAGGCCCCTTATAGACGAAGTCATTTGTTTTTTAATTCATTACACGGCTTTAGATGGCAGTTATTTTAATTTTAAAACTCATTTATCTCATTAAATATCAGTCCTATCAAAATTTTTCAAGGAATAAAACTTATCGCAAATTATTTTCAAAGAAACTTTTGTTATGTAACATTGTTCATTAAAATCAATAATAAGCGAGATATTTCGATTTATTTAATTCAGGCCCCCTTATAACCCCCCTTTTAAATAATGTATTTTGAATGCCATATAGCCTAAAGTCTAAGTTACAACGAACTTAATTTATATTCCAGTTTTCATCGGAATCCGTTCAGCCATTATCGCGTGAAAAGGTAACAAACATACAGACAGACAGACAGACAGACAGACATACAAACAAAAATTTGAAAAAAAGCGATTTTCGGTTTCAGGATGGTTAATTATATATGTTAGGACGAATTATTTAAAAAAAATCGAAAATTACCAGAAAAATTTCGGCTACAGATTTATTATTAGTATAGATTACATTCGTTAGGTTTCGTAAATTAAACGCAGAATAAATATGGGAAATGCCAGTTATTATTCGGTTGAGAAGCTTTTGTCATCTAGTCAGCTGTCAAAAAATCTGAACGTTAGAATTTATAAAACAGTTATATTACCGGTTGTTCTGTATGGCTGTGAAATTTGAACTCTCACTTTGAGAGAGGAACAGATTGAGGGTTTTTGAGAATAAGATTCTTAGAAAAATATTTGGGGCTAAGAGGGATGAAGTTACAGGAGAATGGAGAAAGTTGCACAAAGCAGAGCTGCACGCATTGTATCCTGCACCTGACATAATTAGGAACATTAAATCTTCCTTTCTTTAAATATATCTAAATCAACTTTAGTTCCTTTTTCGTTAACAGCTGCCAGTGTTCAAAATTTAAAATTTAGCGATAAATATAGACTAATAATGCACAGTGAAAATTGTTTAGATCTCAAAAGTTGTAAATGTCCACCTTTGAAAGAAGCCACGTATGTCAAATATTTGGGTATCATTATTGATCAGAATTTAAAATGGCCTCATCACATTACTTATCTTTGTAAGAGGCTTCGTAAAACAATTTATAAATTCGTTAATCTTCGATGCTACTTACCTATTAGAGTTCTACGAAATGTTTATTTGGCCATTATTCAGTCTATCATTCAATATGGTATAATTGTTTGGGGTGGAAGTACAAATTAGTCCGTTAAATTTACTACAAAAACGAATAATTAAAATTTGTTTGAAGAAACGTTTCGATTATCCAACTAAATTAATTTATTCTGAATTTAATGTATTTAACATTGAACAAATTTACGCTGTTAAAATTTTATCATAAAAATCGTAATAAGTTTGTATTACAGACACACAATTATGACACAAGACGAAATATTCATTCAACATTAGTAGAACCTAAATGTCTCACATCTGCTGGTCTAAAGCATAGCATAAATTTTGGCCCTCGGTTGTACAATGCTTTAACTAAATTACACCCAGAACTTCTAACATGTAACCCACTAACATATAACAAGAAAATCAGAAACGTGTTAATATCTTCAATTTGATTAAATAAATTTATAGCCTATGTGTATGAATTAATCAACCTATATTATATTTGTATTCTATAATTTTGAAATATATATTAGTCCTACTTTTCACGTGCGATATTATTCTTCTCTAGTGTTAATATTATATTATATAATTCCATTGCCGTTGTAATTATATTTTAGTTCCTATTTTATTTTACTTATTTATTTTTATTATTATTATCATTTTTTATTTTAATATTATATCTGAACTGCGACCGAGCACGAGCGCTGCTCATTCGGTCTCAAATTTTGTTAATACTACTGTATCTTCTTTTTATATTGCTTGTATTATTTTATTTGTATTTCTCTTTGTCTGTTTTGTAATTATATTTCTTTATTCTGTATATTTGAATTTAAATAAATAAATAAATAATAAAAAAAGACGTTTGAGATGGGCAGGGCATGTAGCACGTATGGGCGAATCCAGAAATGCATATAGAGTATTAGTTGGGAGGCCAGAGGGGAAAAGACCTTTGGGGAGGCCGAGACGTAGATGCGAAGATAATATTAAAATGAATTTGAGGAAGGTGGGATATGATGGTAGGGACTGGATCAATCTTGCTCAGGATAGGGACCAATGGCGGGCTAATGTGAGGGAGGCAATGAGCCTCCGGGTTCCTTAAAAGCCAGTAAGTATAGATTACATTCGTAAACGTTATGAAACTCACTACGTTTGTTTCATAACATTTACTCATGTAAAAAACTACAGCATTACAAACTTGTTTCATAATATACTATTATTAGTACAATCATTCAGCAATAATAATTGCATAGATCAACTGGCCAACATGTGACGTCGGAGTTCGTTTTCCCTCTCGGGGGGGAGCAGTGGAGCACGTGAAGGAGGGGAATGTGAGGGGGTGGATGTTCATGACCTAAAATCTACTTAAAATATCATTAAAATGCCCTTAAACTAATGAAAAAATGACATAGTATTAAAAAGAAAATGACATTTAAATATTATTCAAAGTACTCGCACCACAACTTATTAAAAATTAGTCACCTCGTTTCAATGACTGCCTTGATAATATCGGAGAGAGGTCGCAACTTCCTAGAATTTGGCTAAGACAAAGGAAAAGGGTATGCAAAAAATTAAGGTTTTAAGGGAAAACTATAGATTTTAATGAGGGTTTACAATGGGTTTCAATCGGTTGTGGTCCATGTCAGTGCCTTCATTCTCCTTCTCCTCTTCCTTCCGTTCTTCGCTTTTGTTACCAAATCTTCCAGATGGGGGAGTGTGAATGACAAAATAGATTGTAGCAGCTTGCATTCTTGCAACATTTGTGTTAAAAATGCTATCCCTTCCTTTCCATGGGGACCCAACGTCCTGTCCAGGACACGGTGAAAGTTTCCCCCCTTCCAAACATAAATTCTAAAGACACCCTTGTACCGACAAAACAACAGTAGCGGTCGAAGCCCTCACTTTAACTAAGAAGCCTTGAGGGGTGGACTTTATATTCTGTTCCAAATTATAAAACTCAAACTTCACTTTTATTCACTTATTCAGTAGGTAATTACTACTGACCTATACTTACTTACTGGCTTTTAAGGAACCCGGAGGTTCATTGCCGTCCTCACATAAGCCCACCATTGGTCCCTATCCTGAGCAAGATTAATCCAGTCTCTACCATCATATCCCACCTCCCTCAAATCCATTTTAATATTATCTTCCCACCTACGTCTCGGCCTCCCTAAAGGTCTTTTTCCCTCCGGCCTCCCAACTAACACTCTATATGCTTTTCTGGATTCGCCCATACGTGCTACATACCCTGCCCATCTCAAACGTCTTGATTTAATGTTCCTAATTATATCAGGTGAAGAATACAATGCGTGCAGTTCTGTGTTGTGTAACTTTCTCCATTCTCCTGTAACTTCATCCCTCTTAGCCCCAAATATTTTCCTAAGAACCTTATTCTCAAACAGCCTTAATCTCTGTTCCTCTCTCAAAGTGAGAGTCCAAGTTTCACAACCATACAGAACAACTGGTAATATAACTGTTTTATAAATTCTAACTTTCCATGTATTGTGGGTCCCTATCACCACGGCATGGCGCGTCCTCAGCTTGCGGATAGAGGAGACGGCCTCCACATATGGAGGGTAGCTGCGAATATATTGAATAAGCAGTCGTGGACAGCCGATAAGGGGTGGTCCTCCAACTTGGGGGTTGGGCGAAGGGCTAACAACCCATCACCGTAAAAAGCAGCTTGTTACGAAACCTAACTACTGACCTATTTCCTTATAAAATGATTTAACAAACCTATCGGTAAAAAAGAAAGTAAAGTGCATTCCAAATGATCTAAAAGTTCTTCAAAGTATTAAAAATGACCAAAAAATTCCGTAAAATATAAAAATGACCTATTAGTGCATCCTTCAGTAGGCAGTTTCTTCTCGGCCAGTGACGCAATCAATTCCTTTTCCTCTTCTTGATCAGTTTCAACATTATTCTTTTCAACACAGCTTCATTTCTTATTCTGTCTGTCCACTTCACATGCTCCATTCTTCTCCATACCCACATTTCAAATGCTTCTATTCTCTTCTCTTTACTTCGCCCTAATGCCCATGTTTCTGCCCCCATACAATGCCACACTCTACACAAAGCACTTCACTAGTCTCTTCCTTAGTTCTTTCTCGAGAAGTCCGCAGCAAATGCTCCTTTTTCAATTAAAAGCTTCCTTGGTCATTGCTATCCTTTTGTCTTCTTGGCAGCAGCTCATGTCACTACAGTACATCTCGAGTTACGTTCCCCTAAAAGTCGACCTGGTTGACGAGTTGGTATAGTGCTGGCCTTCTATGCCCAAGGTTGCAGGTTCGATCCCGGGCTAGGTCGATGGCATTTAAGTATGCTTAAATGCGACAGGCTCATGTCAATAGATTTACTGGCATGTACAGTAAAAGAACTCCTGCGGGACAAAATTCCTGCACATCCGGCGACGCTGATATAACCTCTGCAGTTGCGAGCGTCGTTAAATAAAACATAACATATCATATGATACGTTCCCCTAAAGATTATAAAAACTCGTTATGATTGTCAGTGAACTTGCAAGCACTACAATTCTCTACAGTACACCTGTTCTCCAATGTGACTATCAGACCGTAATGTTCAAAATGATCGTGTGCGCTAAGTGACTATTTGGAAAGGTAAAATCTTAAAACTTGTGCGCAATATATCCTCTCCCCCATTTTACTTCATTTATGATGCAATGCAAAAACTAAGAATTTTCTCATCACAGTTAACCAACTTTTTTATGCATTTCTTCTGAATAACAGTTCAAGAAAAACTATGAGCAGAAACAATGTGTCATTTTTCTGACACCGATTTTTAAGAAGTGTTTTTTACAGAACATACGGAGAAAAAATGTTTCACGCTCGAAGTAGAAATGATTGTGTTACCGTCTTCAAGGAAAAGCACAGATTTTGTAACAGTTTCCATTGGACTGCCTCCTGCATTTCTAGGAAGCCGAGACTAGAGACCTCTGCACGCAGAGCACAGAATTACATGTCATTATTTAATTAAAACTTTCGGGGGGGGGGGGGAAGGCATCGGACTGTTATTGTGTGGAGGTACAGATAATCGCTACTACTACAACGTACCACTCCGATGTATTCATTTAACACCATTACTGCCGTCAAGTTTTTCTGATTATACATAAACAAAAGATGCAGGACTACTGTCAGTACACATACAATTTTTCAATATGCTTTACACAGCAACAACATAGGCATACTACTACTACTACTATTATTATTATTATTATTATTATTATTATTATTATTATTATTATTATTATTATTATTATTATTAATATGTTACATCAGCTCCTTGCCTACGCGGATGACGTGAATATGATAGGAGAACATCCACAAACGACTAGAGCGAAACACGGAAATTCTACTTGAAGCAAGTAAAGCGATAGGTTTGGAAGTATATCTCGAAAAGACTAAATATATGATTATGTCTCGTGACCAGAATATTGTACGAAATGGAACTACAAAAATTGGAGATTTACCCTTCGAAGAGGTGGAAAAATTCAAATATCTTGGAGCAACATTAACAAATATAAATGATACTCTGGAGGAAATTAAACGCAGAATAAATATGGGAAATGCGTGTTATTATTCGGTTCAGAAGCTTTTGTCATCCAGTTTGCTGTCAAAAAATCTGAAAGTTATAATTTACAAAAAAGTTATATTACCGGTTGTTCCGTATGGTTGTGAAATATGGACTCTCACTTTGAGAGAGGAACAGAGATTAAGGGTGTTTGAGAATAAGGTTCTTAGGAAAATATTTGGAGCTAAGAGGGATGAAGTTACAGGAGAATGGAGAAAGTTACACAACGCAGAGCTGCACGCATTGTATTCTTTACTTGAAATGATTAGGAACATTAAATCCAGACGTTTGAGTTGGGCAGGGCATGTAGTACGTATGGGCGAATCCAGAAATGAATATAGAGTGTTAGTTGGGAGGCCGGAGGAAATAAGACCTTTGAGGAAGCCGAGACATAGATGGGAGGATAATATTAAAATGGATTTGAGGGAGGTGGGATATGATGGTAGAGACTGGATTAATCTTGCACAGGATAGGGACCGATGGCGGGCTTATGTGAGGGCGGCAATGAACCGCCGGGTTCCTTAAAAGTCGTAAGTAAGTAATGAAGTAAGTAAGTATGTACGTATGTATGTATGTATTATTATTATTATTATTATTATTAATCATTTAGTATTTATTACTATTTTTATTATTCTTATTTTATCACTATATACAGGGTGTACCATTTAGCCATCTGTCCTGTAAATAGTGAATTAAATGGCCACAAGCACTGCAATGTATCGGAAGATAGGAGATGTAGGTGTGAGAGCAAATTGGGAAACGCCAAGAAAGAAATAATAATAATAATAATAATAATAATAATAATAATAATAATAATAATAATAATAATAACAATAAATAATGACGCAACGGTAGTCTGGCTGATAGAGCGCTTGACTTAAAACCCAGTGGCCCCGGGTTCGATCCCCGGCGTGCCCCCGATTTATAACTTGTATTGGACTAGCTCGCGGTCCAGGTAACACAGGTATTTTCTCCGGAAACTTTTGATAAAAATTGAGGCAGTAGAACAAGTGGACAGCTTAAAATATTTGCGGTGTACTGTAAGCAGTAACACGAGCTGCTGCCAGGAAGTCAAAAGGAGGATAGCAATGGAGAAAGAAGCTTTTAATAGGAAAAGGAGCATCTTCTGCGGACCTCTGGAAAAAGAACTAAGAAAGAGACTAGTGAAGTTCTTGTCATGGAGTGTTCCATTTTATGGAGCAGTAACATGGACATTAGGACGAAGTAAAGAGAAGCGACTAGAAGCGTTTGAAAAGTGGATATGGAGAAGAATGGAGCGTGTGAAATGGACTGAAAAAAATAAGAAATAAAGTTGTGCTAGAAAGAGTTGGTGAAGAAAGAATAATGCTGAAACTGATCAAGAATAGGAAAAGAAATTGACTGAGTCACTGGTTAAGAAGAAACTGTCTACTGAAGAATGCACTGGAAGGAATGGTGAACGGGAGAAGAGCTCGTGGCAGAAGAAGATATCAGATGATAGACAACATTAAGATATATGTGGATCATATGAGGATACAAAGAGGAAGGCAGAAAATAGGGATGATTTGAGAATGCTGGGTTTGTAGTTAAAAACCTGCATTTGAGCAGAAAACTATGAATGAATGGTCTAACGAACGAACGAAAACGAATGAATGATATTATTAAAGTTTTGTGTTTCTGTGGATGTTGAAAGCAATACAATTTTGTTATTAAACTGACAGGAAATTTAAATGAACACAACATTATTTTTAAGTTATGTCGTATCAGTTATAAAAGAGAAAGAATGAGGCTTTGATTTGTCATGGAAATAGTAGTGTTAAACAATAGACGATCATGGATATTGATTTGAAAAAGACGGTGTTCGTAGTAATATAGGTATAAATAGGAGGAAACAAGCAAATCACCATGGCAATGAGGGCGGGACATGTGTTTCCTGTGGACTGATTGTTCGTTGTGCCGTTGCTGCATGCAGAGGCGCACTAATCAGCACATTATTGGGTATAAACGGAGCTGTGAACCCGCTACTCTAACAGCCGGTCTTGGCAGCCTGCAATTACCGTGAACTATGCCTCTGCCCCATCTAGGGCCTCACACCTCCTCACGAGGCGATGTTGCACGCTTCCTGTACGGTCAAGAAATCCACTGTCGATCACCTACGTGGACTGGCTTGAGTTTGTTTATCATGATGCTTTCCAAACGATTTATTATTATTATTATTATTATTATTATTATTATTATTATTATTATTATTTTACTAGTGGCGATTACTTGACTATTTTGTTTTCTATATTTATTGTAACTCAAAAGATTTCGTATTGTTGCCTTGAATACACACAAGAACTAAAAAATATCTCCTATTGTTGATTTCTATAGCCAAAGGAAGTAAAAGAAAATTCCTACTGTTGTTTTCTACAGCCTACCTACAGTAACTCAAAAGATTTCCTGTTGTTGCTTTGTATAAACACAGGAACTAAAAATAGATTTCGTATTGTTGCTTTCAATAACTTCAGTGCCTCAAAGGTTTCCTTTTGTTGCTTCTATACCCAAAGGAACAAAAATCATATTATTTCTTTCTATACCTATAGCGAATCAAAGATTTGCTTTTGTTACTTTCCATACTTATAGCGTCTCAAAGATTTCATTTTGTTGCTTTCCATACCTACAGTATAGCGTCTCAAAGATTTCCTTTTGTTGCTTTCCATACCTACAGTATAGCGTCTCAAAGATTTCCTTTTGTTGCTTTCCATACCTACAGTATAGCGTCTCAAAGATTTCCTTTTGTTGCTTTCCATACCTACAGTATAGCGTCTCAAAGATTTCATTTTGTTGCTTTCCATATCTACAGTATAGCGTCTCAAAGATTTCCTTTTGTTGCTTTCCATACCTACAGTATAGCGTCTCAAAGATTTCCTTTTGTTGCTTTCCATATCCACAGTATAGCGTCTCAAAGATTTCATTTTGTTGCTTTCCATACCTATAGCGTCTCAAAGATTTCCTTTTGTTACTTTCCATATCTACAGTATAGCATCTCAAAGATTTCCTTTTCTTGCTTTCCATACCTATAGCGTCTCAAAGATTTCCTTTTGTTGCTCTACATACCTACAGTATAGCGTCTCAAAGATTTCCTTTTGTTCCTTTCCATAACTATGGTGTCTCAAATATTTCCTTTTGTTGCTTCCCATACCTACAGTATAGCGTCTCAAAGATTTCCTTTTGTTGCTTTCCATACCTACAGTATAGCGTCTCAAAGATTTCCTTTTGTTGCTTTCCATACCTACAGTATAGTGTCTCAAAGATTTCCTTTTGTTCCTTTCCATAACTGTGGTGTCTCAAAGGCTTCCTTTCGTTGCTTTTTGTACCCAGAGGAACTAAAAAAAATCCTATTGTTTCTTTCCATACCTACAGCGTCTCAAAGATTTTCTGTTGTTGCTTTCCATACCTATAGCGTCTCAAAGATTTTCTTTTGTTGCTTTCCATACCTACAGCGTCTCAAAGATTTCCTATTGTTGCTTTCCATACCTACAGTATAGCGTCTCAAAGATTTCCTTTTGTTGCTTTCCATACCTACAGCGTCTCAAAGATTTCCTTTTGTTGCTTTCCATACCTACAGCGTCTCAAAGATTTCCTTTTGTTGCTTTCCATACCTACAGCATCTCAAAGATTTCATTTTGTTACTTTCCATACGTACAGCGTCTCAAAGATTTCCTTTTGTTGCTTTCCATACCTACAGCGTCTCAAAGATTTCTTTTTGTTGCTTTCCATACCTACAGCGTCTCGATTTCCTTTTGTTGCTTTCCATACCTACAGCGTCTCAAAGATTTCCTTTTGTTGCTTTCCATACCTACAGCGTCTCAAAGATTTCCTTTTGTTGCTTTCCATACCTATAGCGTCTCAAAGATTTCCTTTTGTTGCTTTCCATACCTACAGCGTCTCAAAGAGTTCCTGTTGTTGCTTTCCATAACTATAGCGTCTCAAAGATTTCCTTTTGTTGCTTTCCATACCTACAGCGTCTCAAAGATTTCCTGTTGTTGCTTTCCATAACTATAGCGTCTCAAAGATTTCCTGTTGTTGCTTTCCATACCTACAGCGTCTCAAAGATTTCCTTTTGTTGCTTTCCATACCTACAGCGTCTCAAAGATTTCCTGTTGTTGCTTTCCATAACTATAGCGTCTCAAAGATTTCATTTTGTTGCTTTCCATACCTACAGTATAGCGTCTCAAAGATTTCCTTTTGTTGCTTTCCATACCTACAGTATAGCTTCTCAAAGATTTCCTGTTGTTGCTTTCCATACCTACAGCGTCTCAAAGATTTCCTGTTGTTGCTTTCCATAACTATAGCGTCTCAAAGATTTCATTTTGTTGCTTTCCATACCTACAGTATAGCTTCTCAAAGATTTCCTTTTGTTGCTTTCCATACCTACAGCGTCTCAAAGATTTCCTGTTGTTGCTTTCCATAACTATAGCGTCTCAAAGATTTCATTTTGTTGCTTTCCATACCTACAGTATAGCGTCTCAAAGATTTCCTTTTGTTGCTTTCCATACCTACAGTATAGCTTCTCAAAGATTTCCTGTTGTTGCTTTCCATAACTATAGCGTCTCAAAGATTTCCTTTTGTTGTTTTCCATACCTACAGCGTCTCAAAGATTTCCTTTTGTTGCTTTCCATTCCTACAGCGTCTCAAAGATTTCCTTTTGTTGCTTTCCATGCCCATAGAATATAAAAATGTTCCATTATTAGTTTCTATACCCAAAGCAAGTCAAATACTGTATTTTTAATTTGTTCATTTTCGAATAAACGTCTACTTAAGACTGCCGACGCTCTTGCGCTAAGTTGAAGTAATTTGGATTGCGTTCCTGTTTGTTTTCCCCATTGCTACATTTTCCTCGTTGCTATGGCAGCATGGACTACATTAACAAGGCTTCATCCGCGTAACGTTCACCGCTGTCAGCCCGGGGCTGATTGAGTGAGCCCCGTCAGCGTAATTATTCATTGCACTACCAGCAGGCAGCTCTGAAATTAGTGGACTAATGGCATTCCCGCTAACCGGGGTCCGAACCCCGCCCCAGGCCAGTCTTCACTATCCCTGTCCCCTCGAGCGAAAAGTCAATTTACTGAAACGATCCTTTCAAATTAAAATTTACCTTTCTTAAATTCCCAGCTTTTCCCGTCGGCTCCTGAGAATAACGAACTAGTTCGCAGACGCTCAGCAAATTGTGTGAACTGAATTGCCTTCTAGAACGCTTTCATATTCCCGACAGAAATGTTAGTAACATTAGTCAGGCTTTATTCCTCTTGATATCGACTCTCAAAGAACAGATACAGTAGGCTTTGTCTGCAACCTATTTAGAAACCGAAATGTCAAGTTCTTTTTTTGAGTTCTAGCTTTAACGGATATTAAAGTTATATATAAGAACATACATGAAATAGTAAAGAAAAGAAGAAAAAATATTAATTTCTTATTTCCTGAATTTTATTCTTTTCTTTTCTTCATATTCATCCTTTTTCTTTTTTTCTATCATTTTCACTATTTATTTTTGTTCACTTAACATCGTACAGAATTTCCTGAAACTATAATATTGATCAAATGGAATACACAAACTATAAGTAACTTATTTAGTATGTTACGGAAATTATAGTTATAGATGAAAAAATACATAAAAGAGTCAACAAAAGCAGAAGAATATTAAGATTTTATTTCCTTAATTTTGTTCTTATTTTTCTCCATACTTTCCCCTTTTCTATTTTCTACCATTTTCACTATATATATATATATATATATATATATATATATATATATATATATATATATATATATTGCTTATTTAACATCGTGCAGAATTTCATGAAATTATAATATTGATCAAATGGAATGCGCAAACTATAACTTACTGTATGTTACGGAAATTAAATTTATAGATGAGAAAGTAGTAAAAGAGTAAACAAAAGAAGAATATTAACTCATTTCCTTAATTTTATTCTTATCTTTTCTTCACATACATACATACATACATACATACATACATACATACATACATACATACATACTGACTTTTAGAGAACCCGGAGGTTCATTGCCGCCCTCACATAAGCCCGCCATTGGTCCCTGTCCTGAACAAGATTGATCCATTCTCTACCATCATATCCCGCCTCCCTCAAATCCATTTGAATATTATCTTCCCATCTATGTCTTGGCCTCCCCAAAAGTCTTTTTCCCTCCGGCCTCCCAACTAACACTCTATATGCATTTCTCGATTCTCCCATACGTGCTACATGTCCTGCCCATCTCAAACGTCTGGATTTAATGTTCCTAATTATGTCAGGTAAAGAATACAATGCGTGCAGTTCTGCGTTGTGTAACTTTCTCCATTCTCCTGTAACTTTATCCCTCTTAGCCCCAAATATTTTCCTAAGCACCTTATTCTCAAACACCCTTAACCTACGTTCCTCTCTCAACGTGAGAGTCCAAGTTTCACAATCATAAAGAACAACCGGTAATATAATTGTTTTACAAATTCTAACTTCCAGAATTTTTGACAGCAGACTGGATGACAAAAGCTTCTCAACCGAATAATAACAGGCATTTCCCATATTTATTCTGCGTTTAATTTCCTCCCGAGTATCATTTATATTGTTACTGTTGCTCCCAGGTATTTGAATTTTTCCACATCTTCAAAGGATAAATTTTTTCACACCCTATCTTTTCTATTTTCTTTCATTTTCACTATTAATTTTTTTGTCTACTTAACATCGCGCAGAATTTTCTGAAACTACAATAGGTACTGATCTAATGAAATGTGCAAGCTATAGGCCTATCTATTATGTTACCAAATCTATCCTCATTTGCTTTTATATTCTAAGAGATTACGTGCATCGCAGCATTTCCTGAAACTATAACATTGATCAAATGGAATACGCAAACTACAGGTACTTAATATTTTACCGCACCTATTCTTTTTTGTATTTTAAAAGGTTGTAAAGAAAGCACCCAGCCATCCGGGATTTCGTCTCTTTATGTAGGCAATTCCAACAATAACAGTCACGTATTAATTAAAAAGTCAATAATGCTTTTATAATTTTTTATTTTTTGAGTGATTTTTACCTCTATAAAATGAGCCTTATTAAAACAGTTGCTGTGGATCTGTGACCTCGGCAAGTCTATAAGATGCACTTGGAAAAGTTTCACGTGAAACTTTTTTAACGTATGAAAGCTTAAAGAATTATCAAACTTAAAATTAATTTAATATAAAATTATTATTCGTACACAAATGGGAATGATTAATAGATGCGGGGAGAACAAAGACAGAAATGGTTATTGAACATACTCTAATTATTATAAGGTAGTTAACTGTGTATTATTTTCCAAATGAATCTATTTCCATGTAGGCCTAATGACTTATTAGGCTATTATTCATTACAGAACTAAACAACTCATTGATATCATATTAATGTGTGAACAGTTTCGGTTATTATCAATTGCATTGTTTTCTCGACGTTAGGCTCCATGGAATGAGGAAGCCATTATGGAATAATTAACGAGAAGGCTCCGCCTTCTTAGATTCAAATGCGAGTAATATAAAAATAGAAATTAAAATGCACATAAGAATTTTATTTGAAATCCCAAACATCCTTACAATCCCAACCATGCTCACAATAACAATCACGAACAGCAATGTTTCACTCAATTATAGAGATTCCTTGAATCCTCCGTCACTTTTAACTTCTCCCAGTTTCTCCAAATATTTTCTCACATAACTTACGTTGTAATTCTTTCTTCTCTTATTACCGTTCAAATATTTCTATATTTTTATATAGATTTTTTTCCATCGTCTCTTTACATATGTATGTAACTGTTTTATTGATTAAGGCTGGTTGAATGGAAGAGAAGGCCTTATGGCCTTAACTCTACCAGCGAAAATAAAACATTTTATTCTATTCTACACTCATCTGTTATTTCACTCGCTTTTGTCTTGACTTCCTTTGCTCAGTTTTATTTTCCCTTTCCTTGTTTTTTTTTTTAGTTGGATATTTAACGACGCTGTATCAACTATGAGTTATTTAGCGTCGATGAGATTGGTGATAGCGAGATGATACTTTACGAGATGAGGCCGAGGATTCGCCATAGATTACCTGGCATTCACCTTTCGGTTGGGGAAAACCTAGGAAAAAATCCAATCAGGTAATCAGCCCAAGCGGGAATCGAACCCGCGTCCGAGCGTAACTTCAGACCGGCAGGCAAGCGCCTTAACTGACTGAACCACGCTGGCGGCTCTTTCTTTGTTTCTTTATTTATTTTTTATTTCTTTGTTTCTTTCTTTGAAAATCACTTTATGACTCAATACAAAGTACTATTTCAAGGTAAAACCACAGTCTAGTATATACAGTCACGAAGCTTGAGTTCATGAGGGTACTGGAAACAATTGACTGTGCAGGTACTATTTCGCATTGTCTTTAATGAAGCAATAGTAGCGATCCTAGTGGTTAGCAACTATCTATGGATGCATATTTATTACGTATTGAGCTTCGTGACTGTATATACTAGACTGTGGTAAAACACAAGTCGTGCGTCATCGCGGACCCCTTGTTGAGTAACAATGTATTCAATTTTATACGGATATTTCATCTTGTCAAGGCCATCATTCCGAAACTATGTGATGGAAAAGGGCAAAATAAACAAACTGAAGAGAAAACGTCAGAAACAACTGTAAGGCAACTCCGGAGAAAAAATTGCGTTCCCTATTAGAACTTCTGTACATAAGAAATCAACTTAAACGAGATGACATTCCTAATTTTATTTATTCCAAAGAAAAAAAAAATAAGACTGCTCGATACGAAGTCGTGTAATGAAGCTCTAAATGTGTTTGTGCTGCAATCCCAGCCAACCAACAAATTCGCCGTAATTACACACTTCTGTGTTCTTCCTCATCCCAGTGAGATCATACCTCACGAGCTGGGAACCCGAACCCCTGCCCTCAGTCCCATTACCTCGCAAGGACGAGCCTCGGTGAATTTATCAATTCTCGGGCAGAGGCTATAATTTTAAACTGGCTGCCAACATTGAAATAGCACGTACTTCCAAATAAATAAGGGATTGCCAATTAGCTCACATGTATGCAAGACCGTACCATCCATAATAATCCGTCGTATGCATTAGATAAACATGAATCCCCGTCCGCCGTCTATTAATTAACCAACTTGCAAGCAATGTCATACACAACTTGCGAGAAATATCCGTCTTTGTCAGAATTTCAACTTGTTGGTTTGTTTTTAATTGCCAGGAGATTAATAATTAGGTTTTCATATAAAAAAGCCTGCCTCTATGGAAACCAGTTCCCCCGCTTTAATGTTATTAGCGCTTATTTGTTTTTCTCTTATTATGTATACAGAAAGATTTGCGATACTCAAAAAGAATATTCAATGATACCACAATTACCGATACTATTAAAAAATATAACTGCTTGTAAGCAACTGGCAGTGTAATACAACTGGTACTGCTGCAACAATTAGCTATGCTACTCCAACAACTGGTACTGCGAATATAACTGATCGTTATCAACCAACAGAAACAACTGGTATTGCTGCAACAATTAGCTATGCTACTCCAACAACTGGTACTGCGAATATAACTGATCGTTATCAACCAACTGAAACAACTGGTACTGCTGCAACAATTAGCTCTGCTACTCCAACTGGTACTGCGAATACAACTGATCGTTATCAAACAACAGAAACAACTGGTACTGCTGCAACAATTAGCTCTGCTACCCCAACAACTGGTACTGCGAATATAACTGATCGTTATCAAATAACAGAAACAACTGGAACTGCTACAACAATTAGCTCTGCTACTCCAACAACTGGTAATGCTAATACAACTGATCGTTATCAAATAACAGAAACAACTGGTACTGCTGCAACAATTAGCTATGCTACTCCAACTGGTACTGCGAATACAACTGATCGTTATCAAACAACAGAAACAACTGGTACTGCTGCAACAATTAGCTCTGCTACCCCAACAACTGGTACTGCGAATATAACTGATCGTGATCAAATAACAGAAACAACTGGAACTGCTACAACAATTAGCTCTGCTACTCCAACAACTGGTAATGCGAATACAACTGATCGTTATCAAACAACGGAAACAACTGGTACTGCTGCAACAATTAGCTCTGCCACTCCAACAATTATTACATTTACAACTGTTAATGCAATTGGCACTACTAACACAAATGGCACTCTAAGACAATAAAATTGGCACTGTTACTATAGCTGGCATTGTTAATGCAATTGGTACGCCTAATACAACTAGTGTTAACACTAATAGCACTGCCGCTATAAATGCAATTTATGATACTACCGTTATAAATAAAACTCATATATTATAAATAAAAGGGCATGCCATTACTCGCTTTTGTCCCTTGCAACCCTGGAAAACGATTGGAGCCAAGTTGCAATCCGAATATTTTCTCGAACTTAAAACAAAGTGGTGATGCTACTATGATATGGAATGGGATTCCAAACACTGACAAGGGACAGTTATCAATGTCTTGGGAGGGATCCGAACCCAAGAATGCGGCATCCACATAGCGAAGAAACTGTGCCTTAACCTTGTGGTACCTTAAATCTGATATTGCAGAAGATACATTTTCATGAAAAACACTCTTTAAGGGAGTATGTATGCACCTTTCGTTAATATACATTTAGTGAAACTCAAAATTTAATTCCTATATACTGTACCCTGAAATAATTTTACGCTGGAATTTGGTGTAAGGATTAGACAATACTTCTAGAAATAAAAAAAAAAAACTGGTCTCATTCTTGACCCAACAGTAAGATTTGAAGTTAATGAAGATCAACCAGTAGTGACAAAAAAAAATTGGCCCGATCCTTGTAGCTGATTTCAGAGCCTTGTTCACTCCAGAGCACGACAGACTGGTAACTAAGACTTTCGTGGTTCGAATCCTACTTGGAAAGGAAACTTTTTTTGTTCCTTATTCAAATTTATTCCCAATACTTTTCGATTGCAACGATATTTTACTACTTAATTAACTTATTATTCCCAGAACATGAATTTTACCAGCAATCGAAAAGTATTGGGAATAAATTTGAATAAGGAACAAAAAATAATTTCCTTCCCAAGCAGGATTCGAACAACGAAAGTCTTAGTTACCAGTCTATCGTGCTCTGGAGTGAACAAGGCTCTGAAATTAGCTACAAGAATCGGTCCGGTTTTTTTGCCACTACTGTACAACTTTCATCCATTTTTTTATTTGTTCTAGGGGCATGGCTGGGATCTCACAAAGAAAGAATAATTGTGGAGTGTCGGTTGAATGATGATGATGATGATGATGATGATGATGATGATGATGATGATGATGATGCTTGTGAGGGGAAACAGAATAACCCAGATTAAAACCCCTCGCTTTCACTTTGTTCACCACAAATTCCTTTGTGACTCAGACGAGAATCGAACTCGGGTCGCCACGCTGGAAGGCAGAAAGGCGAACCACTCCGTCACTATAGAACAGTGGTCGTCAGCACTCGCTGAAATGGGTTACGGGTAAGCAATGCATGTCGACATGCACCCTCGTGCAGGAGGAAGTATACCCGCTAGCAGCCACGAATGCACGCTGGTGCTGTAAGAGACCCGCGGGCAAAAGACGCTAGCCCGAGAGTGCAGTGTTCCGATGACCGCTGCTATAGAACCTACAGCCACTTTCTAGTACTGATCTCTGACACATAAACTTCTACCTCCGCGCCTCCTCTAAGCCTGAAGGACTACAATGAGTGCAAATGTTGATGATTAGGGGCCCAAACTAATGAGTAACATTTTAGGTCTATTTTTTTTTCGAACGCCTCACTGTAACGGGTCACGAACAGGGTCGGATGGGGCCCGAGGACTCCGCGTCGCTCCCAGCGCCTCCAAGCGGCCGCTCTACTAGTTAGCCCTCGTAATTCATTATCCCCACTGACAAAGGAATTATCCGTTGATTAACTATTTAAATCCCCGCCAAATTGAAATTCTGGGAAGACAGCGCCCGTTCCAGTACACCAGCCGCCGCTGGGGAACACGAATTAAGACTTCAGATAGTTACGAGCCGCTAATTGGCCGAGTTATTTGCGTTCGTAAGAAATCAGCACCACCACGCGATCACGTAACTAGGCAACCGTGCGTTCTTACGTTTGTGATCAGTGTACAGGGGGACTTGAAAATAAGAGAAAAAAAAAAGGAAATGTGAATGAGATAGGAGGCTGGGATAGGCAAGAAAATTAAGTGCACAGAAACAGAAGGCATGGCCAAAGCCACTTTTTATTGGCATCAGCGACACTGAAGACGTGTGTATTTCTATGGGAATAGCGAAATCGATTTTTTTTTTTAACAGATTCATAGTAATTACGGTAGGCTACTTTCTCTAATGAAGACTTAAAAAATAGATGGGTAATTGAACGGAGATAAAAGAAAACATGATTGAAAAACGAAAGAAAAGAAGTGGCTAAATAGAAGTGAATGACAAAGAAAGAATTAAATAAAAAATACAGAGAATTGAAGTAATCTCTATGAACGCCTATAGCGTCTATATAGGAATTAGAATAAACAAATTAATACAATTTGCTGTAAGATGTGTAGTAGTAGTAGTAGTAGTAGTAGTAGTAGTAGTAGTAGTAGTAGTAGTAATAATAATAATAATAATAATAATAATAACAATAAAACTGGAGCTAAATGACAGCTGTGAGCAGTATGGGATGAAGATAAATGCAAATAAAACGAAGAGCATGGTCATAGGAAGAAAAATACAGAAGATAAACTTGCGAATTCTAATTGAGGCAGTAGAGCAAGTGGACAGCTTCAAATACTTGGGGTGTACTATAAGCAGTAATATAAGCTGCTGTCCACACCTGTGGAGTAACGGTCAGCGCGTCTGGCTGCGAAACCAGGTGGCCTGGGTTCGAATCCCGGTCGGGGCAAGTTACCTGGTTGAGGTTTTTTCCGGGGTTTTACCTCAACCCAATGCGAGAAAATGCTGGGTAACTTTCGGTGCTGGACCCCGGACTCATTTCACCGGCATTATCACCTTCATATCATTCAGACGCTAAATAACCTAGATGTTGATACAGCGTCGTAAAAAAACCCAATAAAATAAAATAAAATATAAGCTGCTGCCGGGAAGTCAAAAGGAGGATAGCAATGGCCAAGGAAACTTTTAATAGAAAAAGGAGCATCTTCTGCAGATCTCTGGAAAAAGAACTAAAAAAGAGACTAGTGAAGTGCTTTGTATGGAGTGTGGCATTGTATGGGACAGAAACGTGGACTTTACGACGAAGTGAAGAGAAGCGAATAGAAGGAATTGCAATGTGGATATGGAGAAGAATGGAACGTGTGAAGTGGACAGACAGAATAAGAAATGAAGCTGTGTTGGGAAGAGTGGGTGAAAAAAGAATGATGCTGAAACTGATCAGGAAGGGGAAAAGGAATTGGTTGGGTCACTGGCTGAGAAGAAACTGCCTACTGAAGGATGCACTGGAAAGAATTGTGAAAGGGAGAAGAGTTTCGTGGTAGAAGGAGATATCAAATCATAGACGACATTAAGATACTGTATACGGATAATATGAGGAAACGAAGAGGAAGGCAGAAAATAGGAAAGATTGGAGAAAGCTGGGTTTGCAGTGGAAGATCTGCCCTTGGATGGAAAGAAAGGAAGAAGAAAAGAAAGAAAGAAAATAAGAAAGGAAGAAAAAAGATAGAAAGGAAGGCAAGATAGATAGAAAGAAAGGAAGGTAAAAGAAAAGAAATTGTCACAGAAAAAAAAATGAAGTAAGGTAAGAGGTAATGAAATAAGTTAAGCAAGGAGTTAAAGAGGGTTATATAAAGAAGAGAAATATAAATAAAATATAATAACTAAGGATAAAAATAAAGAAAAAGGAATTAAGGAAGGATACAAAAGAAAAAGAAATGGAAAAAGATTTGAATGAAACAAGGGAAAGAGAAAGAAGAATATGTGATAATGGACTAAGAATAAAGTAACAAAAAATAAAATTGAAAACAGAAAGGAATGAATGAATAAATAAGTAAAAAGAAACAATGGAAAACATAAAGCCGCAATGAATGAAAGCTGTCACCATTAGGTTCGCTGTCAATGCAATGCCATGTTGGCACATCGCAACGTCGTTCTCATTCGACGTCACAGGAGGATCTCTACATGTTTGTCTAACGTGTATGGTTCAAGTTGCCTCGAAGTATGAAAAAAGAAAAAGTCACAATTATTTTGGAGAGCGAAGTGTCTGAGAGAGAAAGGATCTGAGGCTGGAATCACAGCACTGCACACTATGAATCAAAGCTGTAATCCGTTCCCATAGTAACGTAATGAAGCTTGAATGGACGGGATCATGACGGAATGCGACGGGTAGTTCTGTGGTGTGAATGGGTCCAGACGATCACCAATACGTGCCAGTCTATACCGAGGAGATTTCGATAGTTGTCTACTTCCTATCATATGATACGTACGAGCTATTCCATCTCAAATCGACCGAAATATAGAGAAAAGTGATACAATGCATTGTGCAAAGTTTGAGGCATCAGTACTTCATAGTGCTTAAATTAAAAATATTTAAATTTATCGTATTTTCATAAAATTAGCAACTTTAAACTGTTGTGGCTCCGAAACCCTTTCACCCAATGATCAAAATCATGGTTTATTTGATGCTGAGAAATTAAAGTTTATATTGACATATAAACAGATTTTCTTACCTTTTATGAAAATGGAGAAATGTAGATTTTTCTTAATTAAGACGTCTTTGGCTAAGAAAATATATTTTAAAGATATGTAGTTAGATTCCGCATTGAAAGTACAAATAAACACATATTTTTTACTGATGGTATGCTGATAAGAAAGTATTGAAAATATCAAATAAAGAAAATAAATAGTACGCGCGTGAACTAACCACCTGACTGTGAGGCGGGAGCTAGCCGAGACAACCAAGGCCAGGAGACAAACACGTGATGTGTCGTCTAGCAGTGATGGCTGTGCTAGCTTTATCACAGGTTTTCACGAACACAGGAGTAAAATGACGCCCAACGCTTGCTTATCTTCAGCTCTCGGCCAGTGCGTGCGGTACTGCGCTGTTGAAGTCTTAGGCGTGTGAAAATAATCTATTTAATACCCTCAAAACTTATTGCCGTACCACTAAGCAAACAATGCCGAATCCCTCTTAATAATGCAAGGTTTTTTCTCAATTTTTTTTTTACATTTTTACAAATGGCCAAAAAGCCTAAAAGCAAGTAAAATGAGATTATCTGTCTCTCTGTGTACAATAAAAATAAAGATTACTTCTTAACATAACCTACCAAGTGTCATCTTCAAAATAAGCTCTCGTTCAATGTTCTGCAGTAAATGGTTCCCGAGTTCTGAGCGCTGAAAGAGGCTTGTTTTTCTAAAACACGCTAAATTTTTCGCTCAATAATACGAAAACCGTTTGACTTTCGATAGTATATTTTTGAAAATGCACTCCCCTCAGCACCTTGTATAAGTAAGGGAAAAAATTAGAGTATAAAAAATGCGAGGTTTTTTACTGATCGATTTCATATGGAATAGCCCGTATTTACATCTATCGTTACACAAATCGACAGGAGGAAGTGTTGTTGTGTTACAGAAACGCCATTGTCGAGAGTTTCACACACACAAAAAAAAAAAAACATTATTTCAGAATTACATACAATGGAATAGTGGTTTTTGACATACCATCTGTTTGTGTATACAAATTTTTCCTAAACTAAGTTATTGGTCGGATCTTGTTCATATTCAATACCTACAAGTTAATTTATCTTAAAATGTTGCAAATTTAATATTTTATTTTTTTATTAAGAGAAATTGTGGTTTTGCTGACCAGAAGAGTATCAACGAAGTACAAAATTATAAGTAGACTAATATTATAAGTAATAAAATGAAAGTGCGATTTCACAGTATGTGATTTCTTACTGTGGGGTTTAGCTAAGGACAATGTTTACATACTTCCACTTCCAGCAACGTTGTCCGAATTAAGAACGCGCATTAACATTACAATCAGAAACGTCACAAAAGACATGCTTGGGAGGGTTTGGCAAGAATGGGATCACCGCCTGGACGTGTGCCATGTTACACGTTGGGCTCGCATCGAATGCATCTAAGGTCAATATACTAAAACTTCAAACTTCCCTCTTTCAAATGGTGGTATGATTACTAGGAACCGGATTTTTATGTAATTACATAATATATTCCTTCCAACCTAACCGTATATAAATAACAAATATTTGCGAATCTTGTAATTACTATTAATAAATTCAAATTTGATATTACATATTTACCCCATATTACATATTATGGATTGATATTACATAAATATACATATTTAGGGGGTTTATACATTTTTGCTTCTCTAAAAGGAAAAAAAAAAAAAAAAAAAAAAAAAAAAAAAAAAAAAAAAGAATCTGTCGGGGAAGTTTACAATTTGAAATACGTACACAGATTTAAAAAGCCTTTTTACTTACCTAAGAAAAAATATATTTTTGGGACGAAACATAATGTCCTTAGTTCCAGGAAGTAACAGAGGCACTCACCCCATATCGCCCACTGTAAATATGAGTGAACAAAAGGCAACCTTCTCACAACTACCTTGTATTGTAAAAATCACTCAGTAAGTAGCGTTGTCTTCATACGATGGAATGGACGAGGCGACATTATTTGTCTCGAACTATAATTGTTCTGCACACTTCTTAACAAGTCATTCGCACGCAATTTGCAATCTTACTCACCCTCTTTCTAATTCTTCCATAAAAAACCCGTGTCAAGTCAGACATGAGCCGCAATAAAGTAGCCGACTTTTGAAAACGAGCTGGAGTAAAGGAACAAACTGGAAAGATGTTGAAAGGTTAAAATAAATAATTTTTCAGGTTACTGCTTGACCTCTTTACTTTAAATTTAGTAGACCTATACGGAAATGGGATTTTTCGAGCAATTAGAAAGTATGGTTCTCGGCTGGAATAATCCTACTCTTCTGAATGAGACAGGAGTGTCACTTTTCAAACAACAGTTTGTAAATACTTATGGTTTGAAGTTTTAGTAGGTTTTTTTGTTTCTTACAGGGAGCAGCTAAAATGCATGTGTCCCACATCTCCTCTTATTTTCTCCTAATCCGGTAAAGCGAAACAATGCTTGCAATACTGTTGTGTCATTCATTTCATTCAGTTCTCTAGTTTTAGTACTTACAGTATAAAGTGCAAGTGAGTTTATCTACTGCTTTTAACTAACTAAAATGGCCCCTGTATCTTCAACCCTAATGACAAAAATAAAATCATGGATTGCGATGGACTACACATTTTACTACAGATGGAAAAATAGTAATGTGTCAAGTGTGCGGTAAAAAAAGTCGGGTGCTCTATGAAATCACAACTGGAGAGTCTTACCTATCCCATACCTGCCACATATTGATATTAAATATTTTCATGATTTTACATATTTTGGTACATATTCAGCTTATTTTTCTTACATAAATATGTACATATTTCACAGCTTGATATTACATAAAAATCCGGTCCCTACTTATGTTCAATATTGGTGAAAATATAGCCTTCTGAAATCGTCCAATTTGTAATCACGGTGTTGTGATATGATTTAGTCTGTAAAATTGACGTAATCTTAGCAGTAAAGAAATAGAGGGATAGGCCTAGAGAGACTTTACCTTCCCGAAAAATAAGTACTTATGAGTAGTTAATAAAATTTCGGTGAATTCTGATAAACTACTAATAAAATAAATAATTCCAAAATTTAACGGATAGACTTAACGACGTTAAAGAAGAAGATGGGAAGACGATTTTAAAACCATGGATAACTTGTGTAATTCCGATGTGACAGAAATGGAGCTTAGGTCGACTCCGATGATGCTGATGTTGTGAGCTATAATGAAGTGACAGTAATGCAAACATAGCGCCGCATTAAAACCCCAAAAATCCATAAAAACATTCCACACGGACCCCACGGGATTTGAGCTTGTGTCCCTCAGAAGAAAAGATGAAGACAAGATCTCAGTCATAAATATAGACTTAAAATAACTTAGCCTATAATAATGCTATCTAAGATACATTGCGTCTGGACTGCTATGAGTAAAAAATTATCGCTTTAAAAATCTTACCTGTATTCTAGCTTCTGTGAGGCCGATCTTCATTGCTAACTCCTCTCTGAAAAGAGACAAGAAGACAAATTAACTAAAAAAATATCCCTAACATGACATAGTAGAATGCAGTGTAGATTGTGAACTAAAGGTTAGGAATTCGGGAATTCGATATAGAAATTATGTAATTTTGCTACTTATCAAATTTCATAATCATGTTGATAGTCGGTCGATAAGCGGGAACAATTCATATATATAAGGATATTTATAAAAAATACTTTTCAAAATTTCTAGAAAAGTCCCTCTAAAATTAATTCTTTTTCAGTTTTGCTAGAAATGTTTTAAAGAACGTGCTTTTAGCAGTAAAATGTCGTATAAATGTTGGATTTATCATTAAAAATATCTGAGATATATCCGTTTTAGTAAATTACTATATCCTGTTTTTTTTTTAATTTGGGCCCCAATTTTTTTAAGATACTAATCTCGTATTTAATTTGTTGCAGCAATGATATTTGTGTGTGCATATATATATATATATATATAGGCCTATACATACAATGAATGAAAACTTTACATAAAATAAAATCAAATTCAATCATCCTCTCCTCTTAAGAAAGATAATATCTATTAAAACTGAAAAGAAAACATGAAGACCAAAAATTGAGAAAATTATGACAAGGAAAATAATAAAATATTGCGAAGAGATAGAAGAATATATGCAGAAAGGGAAGAAGATGTGGAAAGAAAACTGAGAAGAAAAACATAACAATATTATCATAGAAGAATATATGCAGAAACAGAAGAAGGTGTGAAAAGAAAATTGAAGAAAAACTAAACAATATTATCATAGAAATATAAGACAGAAATCCACACCTGTGGAGTAACGATCAGCGCGTCTGGCCGCGAAACCAGGTGGCCCGGGTTCGAATCCCGGTCCGGATAAGTTACCTGGTTGAGGTTTTTTCCGGGGTTTCCCCTCAACCCAATACGAACAAATGCTGGGTAACTTTCGGTGCTGGACCCCGGACTCATTTCACCGGAATTATCAACTTCATTTCATTCAGACGCTAAATAACTTAGATGTTGATACAGCGTCGTATAATAACTCAATAAAATAAATAAAAATAAGACAGAAAGAGAAGAAGATGCGGAAAGAAAATTGAGAAGAAAACAGAATAATATTATTATCATAGAAGAATATAGGCCTGTGCAGAAAGACAAGAAGGTGTGGAAAAAATTGAAGAAAAATTAAATATTATTATCATAGGATACATGCAGAATGAGAAGACTTGGAAAGAAAATTGAGAACAAAAACAGAACAATATTATTATTATTATTATCACAGAAGAATATATGGAGAAGTAAGGTGTGAACAGAAAATTGAGCAGAAAAGTAGAGCAATATTATTATCACAGAATAATATACGCACAAAGAGAAGAAGGTGTGAAAAAAATTGAGAGAAAAAAAGAGAAATATTATCATAGAAGGATATATACAGAAAAAGAAGAAGGTGTGAAAAGGAAATTGATAATAATAATAATAATAATAATAATAATAATAATAATAATAATAATAATATAAGCAGGAAAAGAAGAAGTGAAAAGAAAATTGAAAAGAAAATTGAAAAGAAAAACAAAATGTTATTAATAGAAAAGAATAGGCCTATATGCAGGAAAAAAAAGGTGTGAAAAGAAATTTGAGAGAAAAAAAACAAAACAATATTAATATCATAGAAGAATATATGCCGAAAGAGAAGGTGTGAAAAGTAAAGCATAACAATTACAATATCGTGTTGTATTTATTTAAATAAAGTTCAAAAATCTCTCTGTGAATGCATTTGCTTATAATTTTCTTAAGTCGGGTATTTTCAATGAAATAGTAGTTTCGCACAGATCGAATCTCCTGTCACGTTCAAAAGATGCCACACCTTCACTTACCACACTATGGAATATATAGAAAGTACAGAAACTTTAATGCCCTAAGAAGGCCCCGAACCCACGGCAAGGAAGTCTGAGCATCGACTACGTAGTCTTATTCACTGCTATATAAGCCATCACCAAACACGACCGTGAACACTCTTGTCGGTTCCCAAGAGAAGTTTATGCAAGGTAGAAACAAACAAGAGTGGAAGAGAACAGGTGTTTGGTGCGCCGGCACACGCGGTTCCTGGCATTTCTGTCACCGAAATCACGAAAATATCCCAAACGTCATTCCAACGTGACCCCCCAGACACATACAGATGACATCCGTCAGAAACTTCAGACTTATTGTATCTCCCAATATGTTTAACCTTATTCGAGTATACCGAGTGTCCCACAAGCGCCTGAAACTGAAAGTTATGAATTAGAACATTATGCGAGAAACATATTTTATATATACAGTCAAATATCAGTGTAACGAAATTTTTGGGACAGTAAAATTATTTTTGTTATATTGAAGTTTTTTAAATTGAAGAAATACACATAACAACAAAACATTCAAATCATGCAACACTAAATTGAACAATGACATTTCTTCGCTACATTGAACTTCTTTTGGACTTTGTCTACTTTCAAAATGTTTAAAATTTCCTTCAAATACAAATGTTTATATTTCTCTTTTATGTTACATATTACGTATTTATGCAGTAGATTACGTAAAACAATTTATATCTTTGTTACACTTCGCTCATATTTACCAGTTAATATTTTACGTCTCATTTATTTAGCTTTGTTTCAATCCATTCTCCAGTATGGAATTTTAGGATGGGGAAATACTTGTAATTCTAATCTCACTCCACTAATACTTATTCAGAAAAGAATAATTAAAATATGCCTTAATAAATTAATTGATTACTCATCCGAGCTTTTGTCTGATTTTAATGTTTTGAAAATTAAACAAATTTATTATATTGCCTTATTAAACTTCATACATAAAAATCGTAATAAATTCAAATTGTATCATCATAAACATAGAACTAAAAGATCCGATTTCCTACAACTAGAGGAACCAAAGTATTTCACAAGCGCAGCTATGGTACCTGCTTTAGTCCAAGGTTTACATAATAGAATAATTGAAAAATACCCAAATTTGGAAAATTTTAATATCAGAAATTTAAAAAATAGCGTTTGGAATTTAATTTAAAAATATATATATTGATTTAATATGTATATGTATTTGTATGATTTAAATTGGTAAAATTGAAATTGTATTCTTAAAGTTAATTTGTTCCTATAATTTTTTTCCTTGACCCACTTTGTGTCAAATAATTATCTTTGTTTGTGTTAAGTATGTGTTTAGATAACTCCCTGAGCACGAGTTTTTACTCCTTCGGGGAAGAATTAAGACCGTATTTTTGTACATGTTATTTTACTAACAATAAACAATAACAACAACAAAAATGTTGTGTTAATTGACACGCTTTACCTAAAGTACCTAAAGATATTTTCTGCACACTGGAATTCCGATCAATTATAAACTTCGAAGACAATGGGTTTAAAAAATCAAAGGGAGAGTAAGTTTAACTTACAAGACACTAAATCCGCAGTAACTACAAAGTCTAAAACTGTCTGTTAATGACATAATAATCTTCTTTAGCACATAATCAAAACAGGAAACCTCACTACAGGTAACTTAAATAACTGTGGTGGATTGGTACGATAGGATTTAATTTGTGATAAAAAGACGTGTCTTTAGGACCCTGGCCTAAGAGAGGAAATACTGGTAAAAGAGTAGAGAGCCCAATGAATTCGGTTAGTAGGCAAACATTCTCGTGGGGGGGGGGCAGAAAAAAGTTATTTTTTTTTCTTTCATCATGTTAATAATGTCAAAACAAGTGCTTGTACAAATTTTGGTCATTCGAGCGCAAATACGAGGACCCCCCCCCAGGAAGTAAGTTTCCCTGGGGTCGTTTACAGAAAGAAAACACAATTTCATGGAAAGATTTATTAGAACAGATACAGATATTGTTGAACTATTTTTCAACATATTCTCCATCGGATATGAGACATCTGTCATACCGTGGAATCAACTTCTATAGAAGTTTGCCGCCTGGGATCGAAACAAGTGTGTGACAGCAGTCTGCATCTATCTGTTGACTCCATGGTTTGACAAATCTCTCAAGTAAACATCTCACTATCATTAAATGTAAAATATGATTTGTCTTTTCATTCTTCATCTCCTATCTCTTTTTTAATTTTGATATTTTGTGTGTGAATTATAGGGTTTAATATTATAATTAATTACTGAATACTATCATTAACTTCTTAGTGTAACTTATATTTTAAGGTTACACATATACAGGGACATCATTTTATTTTTACTTCAATTTTTATTGTACCTGAGTTTTTGAATGTACTTCACTCCCACCCCTTCAACCGTCTTCCACACAGATCCAAGACCGCATATACACTCATAGTAGCCACAGTACGTTCCAAAAATATGTTCGCATTTTCCAGTGACGAAAGAGCTTTCAATATTGAATTATTTTCGCACAGGTACTGTCGTCCATTTGCCTACGTCGTATCCCGGTTTCCCCAACCAGCTTTTATTCGCCAGCTAGTGGCTGGGCTGTCTTAGCTCTTTTCTGAGAACATTAATTTCTGTTAGGAATTGGACGTCTACGTAATATTATACAACTGTTTAAAATAACTTAAACAAAAGGGCCTCGTTAAGTAATTAACTGCCACGTGATTTCCCTCCTTTCTACGACCCTACGACATAACCACTTGGACGGACAGTAGATAGTAAGTCTGAGTAATTTTATCTTTTCTGACAGAAGTGAAGATTGAATTTACAGTACGTAAGGTACTCTTTTATAGAGTCGGTACAGAATTATTTCAACATGAGTTACTAGTACGAAGAACTGTTTTTTTATTTTTATTTGATTATTTAACGACGCTGTATCAACTACGAGGTTATTTAGCGTCGATGGAATTGGTGATAGCCAGATGATATTTGGCGAGATGAGGCCGAGGATTACGAAGAACTGGTAATTGGAATTAAGTACAATAGTCTACAGTGCGATAATATGCACATTAGAACTGAAGCCTGTATCGAAATGTGTTTAAATATCCATATTGTGATTATTTTTCAATTTAACTTCATTCTCTATATTGTATGCTAATGTGTTGTAGACAGTATAATATACACTGCATAATGAATACGTCCACATGGACAGCTCAGTTCGTGAGTAAAAACACTCATTGTTAATACTGTACTGTATTTTGATTAAACAAAAACCTAATGAAAATTATTAAACTCAAAAGCGCAATATTTCCTAGTTTACGTAAATGGATGAACTACTTTTCTTCCCTCCTATACCTAGTAAAGTGATTTGTTTGTATATTACGTCAGTATCATCGAACTCCAGTCGTGGAAGGGGATAGCAAACGGCGTTGATCCAGAGGTACACGCAAGTTAATATTAAAAATGTTAGTAAATATAAAATGATGTCCCTGTATTACTTCAATCTTTATGTGCCGTTATGGTCTTGTAAAATTATTTTATTTTATGTATTTTAGTTTATTATATTTACATTGTTTGCAGTAGTTAGTTTTGGTTATGTGGAAGTGAAAGCCTTAACTCTACCAGATGAACGAATAAATATGTACAGTCTTAGAAAAAAGTTTTATCGCACAGATACTTTATTAAGTCCCAGAAACGAGGCAGTGCGCATGATCAGAGGACGAGCGACTTGGTTCACAAGAGAAGGTCTAGTTGAGATGAAGGATGGGTGGAGCGGAGAAAAATTCTCTCCGGCATCGGGACTCGAACCTGGGTTTTCAGCTTTACGTGCTGACGCTTTATCCACTAAGCCACACCGGATTCGGATTCCAGTTCCGATGCCGGATTGAATCCTCTCAGTTTAAGTTCCACCTCTTAGTTTCCCTTTAGTGGCCAACCCTCATGCACTATGCCATAGATGTGTGAACAGTGGCACAATGTCCAACACACCATGTACAGAGGTGCACACATTACAAGTGACTAAGTGGCCGGGATCCGACGGATCCGCCGTCTTAAATCACTAACGATCTTACTAATAAAAACTCTTTATACAGTTTAACTGTCTTATACTTATAAAATGAGTAGCTCATTTATAAGTCGTGTGTAAATTCCTTACTAATAATCATTTCATACGTCGTGTATAACAGTACAACTGTTGCATAGCTACGTCATAGTTTTGTCATTAATTCATTACGAAAGATAATAGAATATTGAGGTTCTCTATTGCATCCGGTAGAGCGCTCTAGTGTGCCGTGTTATGTATCGATAGTACAACTGGCTCTGATCGATTACCACGCTACATTTTGGTACAAGCTACAGCAATATTATTATAATTATTCTGTGCTCTTTGGTTTGTTCTTCTGTGGTTACAAGGCAACAATCATCATAAAATGACAGTCGATACGAACAGCTGTTAGAGGGGCTGCCATTTTTTTCTCTATATACAACGCTAAAACAGGGAGTTTCGTGTATATAACTACTGCAAAGCAATTCCCATTGTGTAGATACAGACTATTTATACATTCATCGCTTATGCATGGTTTATTAATAACGTTTTCTGTTTCAACTCTGCATAAGTGTCGTATAAAAACTTTACACGGTTTATTAGTAAGACCGTAAGTGATTATTTACGCTTATAATATTATTGTGATGTACTGAATTGTTTTCCGCTCCACCCATCCTTCATCATATGATAATGCAGAATTACTGCACGGAAATATCATACGTACTTCGGTACATCACAATAATTTAATATAATTAGTTTTGTTTCGTTGTATGTCTGATCATGCGCACTGCCTCCTTTCTGGGACTTATAAAGTATCTGTGCCACGAAGCTTTTTTCTAAGACTATACATGTTTTAAATTAAATTTTACAAACAATTATTCCTGTGATCAACTCCTGGGATAGACGGTTTCTCGCTTTGGTCCACTGACAAGGGAAGGGTTTCGGCTCGAACAGGAATTTCGTATCCACAATTTGTATACAGGCCCATCTTTACATCTCTGTAAAGCTCCCAAAAGCATTCGCTTGTGTAATGTGTGGTTTGTCTGTTAGAGCACTGTACAAATTGAGGGGTGGGGAGAGCACTGCACAAGTTAAGGGGATGGGACACCTTACCCGTAAGCCTAGCCTAGCCTAGAAGCTAGTGCGAGCGGTAAAATGTCTAAAGCCCATTTAAGAACATTTTTCTCCAACGTTCTGTCTGAAAATATTGCAGCTAATCAAAAGTGTACATTGTTGTGCGAGTCACTGAATGCGGACAAGGACACAACCTTAATAAATGAATCATTCCAAGGCTAGGACATGGAATGTATGATCATTCCACCTAAAAGCTAAATATATCCAGGCTCTCAATATCTATTTCCTTAGACAATACAAAATATATGCTCGGAGGATAACAGATTACACAAGGACTCTTGCTGAGAATTCAGAACTTAACTTGGGAAATCGAGTGTTTATAATGAAAATGCACTCTGTTGTTCATAACCAGTTGTCTGCTCCAGTATATCGCCCTATGCTTCAGTATTCCTGGCAGTCAGCTGGTTACGTGAATCCTGAACAAGTCTCGGACTTCAAAAATGATTTTTCAGCACTGGAGTGTGGTTCAGAAGATTGTTCAGGTGTTGCTTCTGCGTGTTGTGCTTATTGCTCTGCTCCATGCTGTTTCATGCATTTTACAGAGAATCCTTATTTAGGCTATATTTTTAAAGAATTGTATTGACCAATACCAACCAAACGGAGAGTTACACAAATGAATGTTTTACGGTCTTTATCACCATTGTGAGGTAAGCGTCTGTACAAATTTTAACCAAAAATTCCTGTTCGAGCCGAAACCCTTCCCTTGTGTGTACTGACGGGAGAGAATAAGAGAAGAATTTCTGATTTTGTACTAGGCCTGGCCGGTCACAGGACACACACCTAAAATTCAGAGCAGGTCTGGTAAAATCTGGACGTCTGGTAACCTAGAAAAACAGTTTGAGTGAGTTAAAAGAAAAATAATGACTGAATCTGGTCCAGCATTAGAAAGGATGGGCAGTTCAGGAGGAAGCAGTGTGCCGTCATCTATCATGTGTACTTTGAGGCATCTTCGTGATTGTTACGCGGCGAATCAAAACACCCGGGGCGGGGGGAGTGGTGTGCACACAATGCAGGCCTCATCATCATTACGTGGTGATAAGCATCACTATCATCAGCGCGTTATGAATGCTTCTGCCAGACCAAGCTGACGTGTACCCACTGCTTCCACGTGTAGAGCTCCACAAATTATGAACCAGAACCCCAACAACAGACTGAAGTGAAGTCTGCTGATGTTATTACATTCTTAGACTTGTATTTCCGAGCCATCTTTGTGTCTTCTTCTTCTTTAATACCGTCCTTTTAGACTCTTCTACTTCCATATTATTTTCCGCATCACTGCACAAGATTATTGTTTCTCTTAATTTTTCTACAATTATCTTATTATCTTGTTCCGTATCTCCATCTTATTGCCTTTTCTCATATTAGCCTATGCTTACACTTCTCTTTCCCCGCCAAATTTACACAAAGGTGAAGAAACTAAATAGACCCACTGATTTCCTATGAAACACCTTATATAACCTCTTCAGTCCCGAATTTACAATTTTTAAAAATTGAAAAAAAAAGTCACAATCATTCTGGGGTTCCAAAAATTCCAAATCAAGTCTTCACAGAAAATCAAATTTTGGGGCAATTTTGGTTCTTGGTACCCCAAAATTTTAAATTCTAATTTATAAATCTGGTATAGAAATGTTGCAAAAGTGATACTCTTCATTTCTATCAAATTTAATTATTAAAAAATTCAAAAGTATCCAAGATACTGCAAAAAAATTAAAAGAAAATTATGTATAGTATACTATACAACAGGACTGAAGAGGATAATCTGTTTAGGCACACACAACGAGTTAGAAAGGAAATATAGCGTGGCCAAATTGTCCTGTACAGCGCTCTTTTTGGTGCCACTGCGAAACACGGCAGATATGAACTAAGCGCCTACCGTTGTAAAAATTCCTCTGCTTACGTTGTGTATACGGAGGTAGAAAAACAACATGTCTGTTGTGTGTGCTGCATATAACTGCAATATCAAAAGGAAAATATAGCCTATCATATTTCAGGTAAATTTTATGAAGTCCATAGTTTTGTTAATTAGCAGCATTTCTTTTTTCATGCGCAAATGTGTAACAAAGCCCGGCATACATACCGTGTGTACTACAGTATTTTTCTTTTCTTGCAGATTCTCTTAAAAAAAACTGATGAAACAGTGGGTAATAAATATGAAATGAGACAAATTGTGTACCTCCGAGCATTGTTTTTGTGTTCATGACACCTCTTGTGTCATTCCTGACTGCTTATAGAAGAAGACGATGTGCTGTAGCTTATAAAAAGTAGGTCTATTTCGAAGACAAACGATAAATCAAATAAATAGTTCACTAGCAATGAACTTAAACTAAATACGAATAAAAACATTATGCTACAATTCCGTTTCAAACCCAGTGAAAAACTAATAGCAATAAAATATTAAAACTGTATTTCGACACTCGCATCCAAAGTTCCGCAGAACTCTCGGGTAGGCCGTATTGTTAATATTTTGACTGGAAGGACATGAAAGAACATAATTGAGCACCCACGTGCAATAATGGGGTAAGTATGAATGTATTTCGTAACTACTTACCTCATTCTTGTACGTGGGTGCTTGCTACCACCACCACCACCACCACCACCAATAATAATAATAATCTGTGGTGCCACAGTCCTTGAAGGGACCAGACAGACCAGCCGGCTGTTGGCCTCACGTTCACATTTCGATAATATCCACTACTGTAAAAAAAAAAACTGAAAGCGTGTTTGGTCATGTTTTACCCAATTTACAAGCTTGGAAGTAAAGATTGTATAGTACAGTTAGGACCTACTTTCATTCTATATATTATGGTATAATAAATAGTTTTGCAACGTGTAGAGAGTGGGAAAACAATTTAATAAAATCATCCGAATCATAGGCCTACTCGTTCATTTTATAGGCAATGTTGCAGATCACATTTAAAAAACCTTGGAATATTAACATTTTCTTCAGTATATTTGCTGAAACTTCTTGTCATACGTATATGACAATTTTGCTTAGGTTATTCTTTTTAAGCTTTCCTTCTAGGAATAGCTCAAGTGTTTTAAATTTAGCGTACATAAGTTCTTTATTTTACATTAAGCTACTAGCACGTATTTGACGAAGCACTAGGTTTAATTGATTTATACAAACGAAATTTTGACAACACCACGATTCAAACCTTACTTATCGCCACGCCCACTTTGTTTTGGGCGCTTAAGCTAATGACGGACGGTTGTTCAATTGTCTTCAAACATGGCGGCGCAATGGCCGTTCTATAAAATCTTTCTAACTCGTTGGACATACACTCACAAAAAAACACAAATATGTTCATATAAACAAAAGTATATATTAAGATTTCGTTACGAATACAGAAACAAATATTTCATAATTATTATGAAACACCCTGTAGAGTGTCTATTATAATTGTGAAATCTTTTATAAATGCGCTGCCTAAATATAAGTGACTTCCACAAAAATGTGATATTGAATGTGGCTGCCCATACTAACAAGTGGCCGGGTTTTCAACGTGGCCTGGAGGCGAACTCTTGCCACTTCTAATTTCAGGTGAATTAATCATTTAACGTAATGACGGGGTTGATCAGTTAATAAGTGGTACCTTAGGTCCATTCACCGGGTAATTGTATCACTCAGCCGGCCAGATAATGTAGCTTCGAGGAAAAATATTAAAAACTTGAAAGCATTAAGCGCTGGGCAAGAAATATGGCTGGAATGCTAGTTGGGATCCGATCGCTTGGCACACCGTAATTATCTGCCCCAATTTATAACAGTGAACTCCACTGCATTTCCTGCCTCTAATCGAAACGCTTCTCTGGTAGCAGCTTCGTGGACCAGTTGTACAACGCGTATCAAATCAGAGAGTTTGCTTGTATGTCTGTCTAAAGCAGAGGCTAAATTGTAGGTCAGATATTTTTATATAAATAACATAGGTCAAACTTACTAAAGTTCAGTGCTTTTATTATGAATTTGTCTTTTATGTTACCTGTTTGTTTAATTTTTGTAATTCTGATTGAGTATAGCCAATTACTGACTTTGTCGATTGCATAATAAATCCTACTTACTTACAAATGGCTTTTAAGGAACCCGAAGGTTCACTGTCGCCCTCACATAAGCCCGCCATTGGTCCCTATCCTGAGCAAGATTAATCCAGACTCTATCATCATATCCCACCTCCCTCAAATCCATTTTAATATTATCCTCGCATCTACATCTCGGGCTCCCCAAAGATCTTTTTCCCACCGGCCTCCCAACTAACACTCTATATGCATTTCTGGATTCGCCCATACGTGCTACATGCCCTGCCCATCTCAAACGTCTCGATTTAATGTTCCTAATTATGTCAGGTGAAAAATACAATGCGTGCAGTTCTGTGTTCTGTAACTTTCTCCATTCTCCTGTAACTTCATCCCGCTTAGCCCCAAATATTTTCCTAAGCACCTTATTCTCAAATACCCTTAACCTATGTTCCTCTCTCAGAGTGAGAGTCCAAGTTTCACAACCATACAGAATAACCGGTAATATAACTGTTTTACAAATTCTAACTTTCAGATTTTTTGAGAGCAGACTGGATGATAAAAGCTTCTGAAGCGAATAATAACAAGCATTTCCCATATTTATTCTCCCTTTAATTTTCTCTCGAGTGTCATTTATGGGCCCTATTTTTTACTGTTGCTTCAAGATATTTGCACTTTTCCCCCTTTTCAAAGGATAAATTTCCATATTTTATATTTCCATTTCGTACTATGTTCTGGTCACGAGACATAATATTATACTCCTCCTTTTCGGGATTTACTTCCAAACCTATCTCATTAAATAAAATTCCCGTGTTTTCCCTATTCATTTGTGGATTTTCTCGTAACATATTCATGTCATCCGAATAAACAAGGAGCTGATTAAACCCGTTCAATTCCAAACCCCCTTTGTTATCCTGGACTTTCCTAATGGCATGTTCTAGAGCGAAGTTAAAAAGTAAAGGTGAAAATGCATCTCCTTGCTTTAGCCCGCAGTGAATTGGAAAAGCATCAGATAGAAACTAGCCTATACGGACTCTGCTGAACATTTCACTGAGACACATTTTAATTAATCGAACTAGTTTCAGTTCCTAAGATACGAAATCGTAATATCGTATTAAGTTAATTTTATGTGCATTATTAATTACAATTGAACTATAAAGTCAGTCTTCTTATGTCACATTAATATAATACGTGTTAACTATATTGTGCCGTTGTTAGGAGAAGAAATCGTGATGATATTGAAACTGACAAAATGAAATCGCTGTCAAGTTAATTTGCATTATTAATTGCATTTAATGAATTATACAGACAGTCTTCTTATGTCACGTTAATGCAATGCATGTTAACTACATGTGGTTGCTACGATACGAAAATATTAAAACCGACATATGGAAGTAGCTGTTAAGTTCAATTATTTATGTGCAATCGAGTCTTGGTTACACCAGTTGTACCGTGTTAGAGCTTCCTGCTACAGTTAAAACATGTCACATCGTTGTGTGGCAACTAGAACAAAATTATTTGTGCTTTAGAAACATTTCCTTACGACTCAATCAAGCTGGCTACGGCTCAACAGAAGGACGAAGCTATTGATTTCTTTACACGTGGTCAAGTATTCTAACAAGCGTACGAACTTATTCCAGTCCTATCTCTGCATCAGACTGTTGATGGAAACTCGTTTTAGGCGAATATTGTTCGGCATCATGCCATGTTAGACAAATTTGAATCATGCAACAGAAAAGAGAAAGTTAAGCCCATTGATTATACAAGTCCGGATCGCCTTTGACATGCCTGGACATGGTACGGGTAACGTTACCAGCGGTAATAACGCATTTGTCCACAAATGTGGGCATTGTAAACATCCACGTATTATGTGCTGTGAAAATTTATTTAGCCAGCTCACGCTAGTGCTGTTCTGATACTACAGGAGTGCCAGTATTTTGTAGGAAGAATATTTGGAGAGTTATGTATGGATAAGAGGCAAATTGTAGACGCAAATGTAAGTCTAAATGAAATATTATGGTAGGATTACCCTAATGAAAAGTGGTACCACCATTCAACAACGATTATGAATGAGCATTGAGCTCGCTTACAGTACTTGGCATTCAAATCCAGATGGTTCAAGGATTTTGGTACGAGTAATTTGTCTGATGGAAAGAAAGAATGGTAGAAAGACACAAAAGAAAGAGAAAGAAAGACAGATAGAGAAAGAAAGGGAAAAAGGAAAAAAAGAAAGACAGAAAGGAAAAAAGAAAGATAGATAGAAAGAGAGAGAGAAAGAAAGTGAAAGAGACAAAGAAAAAGAGACAGAAAGAAAGACAGGAAGGAAGAAAAAAGAGAGAAGGGAGAGACAAAGAAAGAAAGAGAGAAAGGAAGGATGAAAGAGAGAAACAAAGAAAAGAAGAAAGAAAGAGACAAAGAGAGAAACAAAGAAAGGAAGAAAGAAAGAGAGAAACAAAGAAAGAAAGAAGAGACAGAGAAAGAGAAAGAAAGAGACAAAGGAAGAGAAAGAAAGAGACAAAGAAAAAGAGAACTAGACAAAGAAAAAGAGAAAGAAAGAAATAAATAAAGAGAGAAAGAATGAAAGAAATAAAGAGAGAAAGAAAGAAATGAAGAAAGAGAGAAACAAAGAAAGGAAGATAGAAAGAGAGAAAGAAAGAAAGAGACAAAGAAAGAGAGAAAGAAAAAAGAAATAAAGAGAGAAAGAATGAAAAAGGTAAAGATAGAGAAAAAAGGAAGAAAGAAAGAGAGAAAGACAGAAAGAAAGAGACAAAGAAAGAGAGACTGAAAGAAAGGAAGAAAGCAAGAGAGAAAGAATGAAAAAAATAAAGAGAAAGGAAGAAAGAAAGAAAGAAATGCATAAAGAGACAAAGAAAAAAGAGACAAAAAAGAAAGAAAGGAGGAAAGAAAGAAATAAAGTGAGAAAGAAATAAAGAAAGAAAAGGAAAATAAAGAAAGACAAAAGAGAGAAAGGACAGAAATAGAAAAAAAGAGGCAAGAGAGAAAGGAAGAAAGAGGAAAGAGAGAAACAAAGAAATAAATAAAGAGGAAAAAGAGAAAAACAGAACCACGGAAGAACCACAGGCAGGATCAGTGGTTTCGATTTAGAAGGCCTGGTCAGTAATTGGTCCATTAGTAGTGACTAATAGAAATAAAGGAACTGTCTGAAAAAGAAGCATTATTGGTGATGACTCTTTAATAAAACTAGGCCTACCATAATTTTGTTAAGAATGGCTATGAGAGAGATTGAGGTGGTCATGATTGCTACCCTCGCGCTGACTACTAATTACATCGGTCGGTAATAACATCATTCTTAACATTTAACGTCGGGCGACCCATGCGCCGAGTCCAGTCCCGTCAGTCTCCCCGGAGTGGACGCGAAGTAAGTTAAATAGAGAATGGAGCGAGACGGACTGCATGGAAAACCACTTACATTTCTGTTTCCATGGTACTGCGAGTGACGTCGCAGTAAACTTTTGATGTCAAAACGTGACAATTTCTCTCTTTCGCATCTCGGACTTATATGTTTCACATGAAGAGTAGATGAAACCAATAAGAGACGTAATAAGAAATTGTGTAGGGAATAAGAAACTTAATAAACGGGAAGGAAAAGAGAGGCTGAGAAAGAAAGAAATATAAATGAATGACGAAAGAAAAGGAAGAAAAGATAGATATATAGATTTTAATATATAGAATGTCCTATAAGTCTAGAACTATAGGCGAATTAGGTAGTGAAAAGGTTTTTCCCTTTTCCTACAGGACTACTAGCAATAAAGAGGAACGTATTCAACTGATCCTACTTGTTGGTGGCCGTAGTCAGAGGGAGGTTGCCCATGAACTTAATACTTTGCACTCAGAACCATCATCAATTATATACTTACTTACTGACTTTTAAGGAACCCGGAGGTTCATTGCCGCCCTCACATAAGCCCGCCAGCGGTCCCTATCTTGAGCAAGATTAATCCAGTCTCTATCATCATATCCTACCTCCCACAAATTTATTTTGATATTATCTTCCCATCTACGTCTCGGCCTCCCCAAAGGTATTTTGCCCTCCGGCCTCCCAACTAACACTCTATATGCATTTCTGGATTCGCCCATACGTGCTACATGTCCTGCCCATCTCAAACGTCTGGATGTTATGGTCCTAATTATGTCAGGTGAAGTATAAAATGAGTGCAGCTCTGTGTTGTGTAACTTTCTCCATTCACCTGTAACATCATCCCTCTTAGCCCCAAATATTTTCCTAAGAACCTTATTCTCAAACACCCTTAATCTCTGTTCCTCTCTCAAAGTGAGAGTCCAAGTTTCACAACCATACAGAACAACCGGTAATATAACTGTTTTATAAATTCTAACTTTCAGATTTTTTGACAACAGACTAGATGACAAAAGCTTCTCAACCGAATAATAACAGGCATTTCCCATATTTATTCTGCGTTTAAATTCCTCCCGAGTGTCATTTATATTTGTTACTGTTGCCCCAAGATATTTGAACTTTTCCACCTCTTCGAAGGATAAATCTCCAAATTTTATAGTTCCATTTCGTACTATATCCTGGTCACGAGAAATAATCATATACTTAGTCTTTTCGGGATTTACTTCATCAATTATATACATTAAAAAATTCATTGAGACGGGATCCACCCATCCATACATTCCTCTTTACTTAAAGACATCACTCATTTGTCCTGTAGGCAAAGAAAAAACATTTTCAGTAATTCTTCTATGCCCCAGATTTATGGAACACCCTGTAGAATGAGATACACTATAAGGCAAAAAGGAAAGTGGAAAAAAAAAAAAAAAAACGTAAGTTTTAAAGAAGGAGCAAAGAGAGTCTAGTGAAGGAACTTTCTTGCTTTCTGTAGAGCCAACGTCTTGGGTTCGAATCCCGCCTAGAGCGAGTATGGTTCGTTCATTATCAGCGTAATATGGAGGTCCGAAGTCACACCGATTTAATTTGCCAAACCCTGACGAGTGTAGAAAGAAGAGAACGTTCCTCGATTGTTTTACGTAATGCAGAGTTCCGTGTAATTGGGTTGGGGTGGCCTTCACACAGATTTGCTTCAAATTACAATCATACACATAATTATAATCGTGGATTACGGCACCTGCTGCTCGCCCACTAATTGCTGCAAACACTCGCACATCTCCTTGAGGCGACCAAGTTGCTCTAGCGGGGTGCGATCTGAAATAGTCCCTTACTAGTGTTCTCCACACTTATGTAGGCCTTTCTTAATCAAAAGGAATAGAAGAAAGACGAATATTTACTGGAGTTATATACAAATACAATTTAAAACAACTAAAAAATAATAAATAATCCGATTTCTCAGCAGTATCCTAGCAACGAATGTAGTTCCAGGCCCGAAACAGTCTTGTATATTCAGTTCTAACTTCATGATTGAACTGAATATCGATTTTACTATTATTATTATTATTATTATTATTATTATTATTATTATTATTATTATTATTATTATTATCTGATGCTTTTCCAATTCACTGCGGGCTAAAGCACGGATATGCACTACCACCTTTACTTTTTAACTTCGCTCTAGAATATGCCATTAGGAAAGTTCAGGATAACAGGCAGGGTTTGGAATTGAACGGGTTACATCAGCTTCTTGTCTATGCGGATGACGTGGATATGTTAGGAGAAAATACACAAACGATTAGGGAAAAGACGGAAATTTTACTTGAAGCAAGTAAAGCGATCGGTTTGGAAGTAAATCCCGAAAATACAAAGTATATGATTATGTCTCGTGACCAGAATATTGTACGAAATGGAAATATAAAAATGGGAGATTTATCCTTCGAAGAGGTGGAAAAATTCAAATATCTTGGAGCAACAGTAACAAATATAAATGACACTCGGGAGGAAATTAAACGCAGAATAAATATGGGAAATGCCTGTTATTATTCGGTTGAGAAGCTCTTATCATCCAGTCTGCTGTCCAAAAATCTGAAAGTTAGAATTTATAAAACAGTTATATTACCGGTTGTTCTGTATGGTTGTGAAACTTGGACTCTCACTCTGAGAGAGGAACATAGGTTAAGGGTGTTTGAGAATAAGGTGCTTAGGAAAATATTTGGGGCTAAGCGGGATGAAGTTACAGGAGAATGGAGAAAGTTACACAACACAGAACTGCACGCATTGTATTCTTCACCTGACATAATTAGGAACATTAAATCCAGACGTTTGCGATGAGCAGGGCATGTAGCACGTATGGGCGAATCCAGAAATGCATATAGAGTGTTAGTTGGGAGGCCGGAGGGAAAAAGACCTTTAGGGAGGCCGAGACGTAGATGGGAGGATAATATTAAAATGGATTTGAGGGAGGTGGGATATGATGATAGAGACTGGCTTAATCTTGCACAGGATAGGGACCGATGGCGGGCTTATGTGAGGGCGGCAATGAACCTTCGGGTTCCTTAAAAGCCATTTGTAAGTAAGTAAGTAAGTATCTTAGATTCTTTGTTTTTAATAAACACTTTCCATAATTTACATTAAATGAGAAAGATCTCATCCATCGAAATAGAGTTAGGAAATGATCCAGGGTGGAGGCAGCATTCCCTTGCTGATCCGCTATTCCAATGCGTTGACGAAGGAAATTGATAAATCTAGGATCGCCGGTACGGGGCAGTAGGCGTGTACCAATTTGAGTCAGTAGATCTTTAGCTTCTCTACACCACAGACCAAAGGTCTGAACTGCAAAAGCGACGAAGATGTAATTTGATGTTAAATGTTCATATTTGCGTCGTTTAGCATGATAAGCTGATTCAGCAGCAGATCCAGCAAAATTGAGTGAAGATTTTAAATTGGAAAGGGCTAATGTATCTACACATGTAAAATCCCAGATTAGTGATTTACCTTTGGACAAAGGAATTAATGTCAAGCCGTCAGGGCATTATTATTATTATTATTATTATTATTATTATTATTATTATTATTATTATTATTTTTATTACTATTATTATTATTATCATTATTATTATTATTATTATTATTATTATTATTATTATTATTATTATTATTGTGATAATTTTGTGATCGAGTGTCAAATGAATAAAATGTTACGAAACCTTCAACATTTGACGTCAGTTGCATAGAAACGGCAATGAATTACGTCACACTTTTCTGATATTTGCTTAGCAATGGATCTTTCAATGCAACACAGTAATTCCACTGTAAATACATATAATTACAGATATATGCCTATATATATATATATATATATATATATATATATATATATATATGATATAATATTCAGTAAAGAAATAAAGGAAAAAAAAATCATTAACAATATAACATATATAAATCGCATTAAGTTTAAAATACAGTTTCAGTCTCAATTACGCTAGGAGATAATGCGGTAGGGTGGCCAGTTCCTCTCCCCCTCCACTGCATACATCGCCGACTAGCTACATACTACACTAGTCAGACTTCAGATGTATACAAACAATTCTTCTTCCTCTGATATATATATATCGTCAATTAAAAATCTAAATATCACAATAACATCAAGAAAGAGCATAAACATTTCACACAATTACAGGAATCCTATGAACACCCTCTATTATTATTATTATTATTATTATTATTATCATCATCATATTATTATTATATTATTATACTATTATTATCATATTATTATTATTATTATATTATTATTATTGTTATTATTATTATTATTATTATTATTATTATTATTATTATTATTATTATTATTATTCATTCATAGTGTTCTGTCCAAGGGTAGGTATTTCACAGCAAGCCCAGCATTTTCCAGTTTTTCCTATTTTCTACCTTCCTCTTAGTCTTCGCATATGATCCATATTCGTCTATCATCTGATATCTTCTTCTGCCCCGAACTCTTCCCCCGTTCACCATTTCTTCCAGTGCATCCTTCAGTAGGCAGTTTCTTCTCAACCAGTTACCCAACCAATTCCTTTTCCTCTTCCTGATCAGTTTCAGCATCATTCTTTCTTCACCCACTCTTTCCAACACAGCTTAGTTTGTTATTCTGTCTGTCCACTTCACACGCTTCATCCTTTCCATATACACACTTCAAATACTTCTAGTAGCTTCTCTTCACTTCGCCCCAATGTCCATATTTCTACGACACTCCATACAAAGCACTTCACTAGTCTCTTCCTTAGTTCTTTCTCCAGAGGTCCGCAGAAGATGCTCCTTTTTCTATTAAAAGTTCCCTTTCTCATTGCTATTTATTTTTGACTATCACTACCACTATTATTATTATTATTATTATTATTATTATTATTATTATTATTATTATTATTATTATTATTATTATTATTATTATTATTATTATTATTATACACACACTAAAAGTTTCCTTGACGCTAAAATTTTGTTCACATTAGCAATCAACATTACCCATAGCAAGTTAAAGGAATTCAAGTGATAAAACAAGGGTCATTAAGTGGACCCTATGGGAGGAAGAAATATTCATTTTTCTCTCTGGAATCAAAGGAGAGTCCGTTGAATGTGTACTTATAGCAGGTTACGCTACCATCCGAGCCACAGGGGCGACTATAGTGAAACGAAAGGAACTTTGTCCAAAGAAATTGTCTCAATTTCCCAATAACTTAGCAACATAAAAATGAATAACGAAAACCAGTGAACAGCCGAAAAAAACATGACAAACGTTACAAGTTCTCTCTCGTGTCTTGGCAACGAGGCGACTCAAGAGTCAAATTGTCTTTAACGATCGTGTTGAAGTGACGTCATTTGGGGCGCGATACCGGCCCCCGTATTGTTTGATCTATAATGCCTACATTGATTGTCGGAATCAATAGTAGCGGATAATGAGATTCTGCACCCCCCACCACGGCCCGTTCCGGTCTGCTGGAGGCACGCAAATGCTAACAAGAACGCAGCAAACGATCCCGTTAGGGAAGACGGAAAGCGAATGTGGATTTTTCTGTAAAATGTCTGATGGACAAAGACTATTTGAACAGATTTTATACGAATACTCCCATTTCCTCTTTCTAGACTCTACAATTTTTATATATTACAAAGGCGCAGACCACATGTTACCTCTATAGTGGATGGATGATCGTTCACCTCTGCTGAGGCATGTGGACGTGAGGCCAACATTGGATTGGTCGGTCTTGGCTATTCTTGGGCTGTCACACCATGGACTTCGTTCAAAATTTACCAACATTTACTGTATATTTAGCAGTAGATTTTAAAGGAAACCCAACGCATCATATCGTATTCCCACGAGATGGAATTCTACTTCAGAATATTCTACAAGCGACAAAATGCATTAATACAGTGCGTGGAATATAAGCCTATAACTTGCCGGCATTATGATCGGTCATGGAGAGCGTGTTTAGTGGGGAGATCCTACCGTTGTGCTGGGTCGTACAGGACGAGAACGAATCGACGAGAATGGCAGCGAATTAGATCTAAAGTACCATACAAATAATGCGCCGGTAAGAGGTAATAAAAACACATTATGTTGATCTTACTTTCATCAAAGGATATATTGAAAATGTTGTCCACTTTTCTGGATGTAAGAATCACATCGGTGTAGAAAATTCTGAAATGCCTTGAGTTTATTCTCAAGTACTACAAAAACGACGAAACTACATTAAAGATGACACCGAAAACTAAAAAAAAGTGAAACCGAAAATTATAAAAAGTAAGCGACACCAAAAAACTACAAAAGAGCGCCACCGAAAACTAGACGAAAGATAACACCGAAAACCACATAAAAGACGACAGCAAATATTACAAAAAGTAAGCGACACGGATAAGTACCCTACAAGAAAGACGAGACCGAAAATTACATAAACGATAACACACGAAATTACATGAAAGATGACACTGAAAATTACATGAAAGATGACACACAAAATGACACACATAATTACATAAACGATAACATAGAAAACTACATGAAAGATGACTCAGAAAATTACATAAATGGCGACACCGAAAACGATAACACAGAAAACTACATGAAAGATGACGCAGAAAATTACATAAATGGCGACACCGAAAACGATAACACAGAAAACTACATGAAAGATGACGCAGAAAATTACATAAATGGCGACACCGAAAACGACATAAACGATAACACAGAAAACTACATGAAAGATGACGCAGAAAATTACATAAATGGCGACACCGAAAACGATAACACAGAAAACTACATGAAAGATGACGCAGAAAATTACATAAATGGCGACACCGAAAACGACATAAACGATAACACAGAAAACTACATGAAAGATGACGCAGAAAATTACATAAATGGCGACACCGAAAACGATAACACAGAAAACTACATGAAAGATGACGCAGAAAATTACATAAATGGCGACACCGAAAACGATAACACAGAAAACTACATGAAAGATGACGCAGAAAATTACATAAATGGCGACACCGAAAACGATAACACAGAAAACTACATGAAAGATGACGCAGAAAATTACATAAATGGCGACACCGAAAACGACATAAACGATAACACAGAAAACTACATGAAAGATGACGCAGAAAATTACATAAATGGCGACACCGAAAACGACATAAACGATAACACAGAAAACTACATGAAAGATGACGCAGAAAATTACATAAATGGCGACACCGAAAACGATAACACAGAAAACTACATGAAAGATGACGCAGAAAATTACATAAATGGCGACACCGAAAACGACATAAACGATAACACAGAAAACTACATGAAAGATGACGCAGAAAATTACATAAATGGCGACACCGAAAACGATAACACAGAAAACTACATGAAAGATGACGCAGAAAATTACATAAATGGCGACACCGAAAACGATAACACAGAAAACTACATGAAAGATGACGCAGAAAATTACATAAATGGCGACACCGAAAACGATAACACAGAAAACTACATGAAAGATGACGCAGAAAATTACATAAATGGCGACACCGAAAACGACATAAACGATAACACAGAAAACTACATGAAAGATGACGCAGAAAATTACATAAATGGCGACACCGAAAACGACATAAACGATAACACAGAAAACTACATGAAAGATGACGCAGAAAATTACATAAATGGCGACACCGAAAACGACATAAACGATAACACAGAAAACTACATGAAAGATGACGCAGAAAATTACATAAATGGCGACACCGAAAACGATAACACAGAAAACTACATGAAAGATGACGCAGAAAATTACATAAATGGCGACACCGAAAACGATAACACAGAAAACTACATGAAAGATGACGCAGAAAATTACATAAATGGCGACACCGAAAACGACATAAACGATAACACAGAAAACTACATGAAAGATGACGCAGAAAATTACATAAATGGCGACACCGAAAACGATAACACAGAAAACTACATGAAAGATGACGCAGAAAATTACATAAATGGCGACACCGAAAATGACATAAACGATAACACAGAAAATGACACAGATAATTACACAAACGATAACACAGAAAACTACATGAAAGATGACGCAGAAAATTACATAAATGACCACACATAAAAGGCGTCACCGAAAAGTACATAATGGGACAGCGAAAAGTAGATAAAAGGAACATTGAAAACTACATAATAGGCGAAATTTAACACTACAAAAAAGATAATTCCGAAAATTAGAAATAAGAGATTCCGAAAATTACAGAAAAAGGCAACACAAAAAATTGCAAGAAAAGAGATACCAAAAATTGTAGAGAAAAAGGATACCGTAAGCTACAAAAAAGAGGCAACCGAAAATTACAAAATAATTATACCGAAAGCTATAAAAAGACAATATTGAAAACTAATTACTAAGGACCTGACGAAGAAACTACAGCGGAAACGACGACGAAAACAACGTCAGTAACAAAAATCAATAGGATAATGAAAGAAAGTTTTGAAAATAACGTTAAAATCACGAAGGAAGAAAACTGGAAACAACACTAAAACGATAACAAAATCTAAAACTCTAAATGTAAAGATCGTTAAACGCCGGCTTGTTGAAATGTGCAAGCAAACTTTTGCGCTAAATACATTGCACCCTTTACTTTCTGTACAATTAATAGTTATGTTTGTACCCTGGTGTACTGCCTGCAACATCTTATCTCGCCACAATGATTTAGTGCACAGCGACATATTTACGAGATATATTTTCAGCCTGCCTGGCTGTCCTTAATTCCTGCGGGTGATAATTTCCACGGTTCCTGGGTTTGTTTAGTGAGTGCTATAATTAGAGGCCTGCCTGCCAAGACACATCGCCTGCTACCACTGCGATATTTTAATACTGGGCTGCCTCACAGTTATGGGTAGAACGAGAAAGGTGTAGCTTATTTGTACGCAGTAGTCATGTCTTCTGGCACTGCCGTACACAGACAGCAAGTTCCAATAATTGCATCCTAATAATTACTACAAGACCAAATTCATCCTACAGGGTGTGCAAAAATGAATATAAAACAGAAAAAAATAACACTGGCCAACAGCCAAAGAGTTACGATAACAAAATAAGCGATGGATAATTTCGAGGGAAAAATTGTTCCTGGGCCGAGTATCGAACCCGGCACCTTTGGTTAAACGTACCAACGTTCTACCAACTGAGCTACCCGGGAACTCTACTAGACACCGAACCAATTTTTCCCTCTATATCCACAGACCTCAAAGTGGGCTGACAACCGTCAAGAAACCAACATTGGGTGCACACTGATTCTGTGTGACTTAACCAAAGGTCCCGGGTTTTATACCCGGCCCCGGAACAATTTTTCCCTCGAAATTATTCAAATCAACTTCACAGGGAGTTATACCTGAAAGCTTGATTTGCATAATATACGTCACTGTTCGTTAACAGAAAACCACAATTTAAGTCACACAGAGTTAGTGTGCACTCAATGTTGGTTGCTTGACGGTTGACAGCCCACTTTGAGGTCTGTGGATATACTTACTTACAAATGGCTTTTAAGGAACCCGAAGGTTCATTGCCGCCCTCACATAAGCCCGCCATCGGTCCCTATCCTGTGCAAGATTAATCCAGTCTCTATCATCACACCCCACCTCCCTCAAATCCATTTTAATATTATCCTCCCATCTACGTCTCGGCCTCCCTAAAGGTCTTTTTCCCTCCGGTCTCCCAACTAACACTCTATATGCATTTCTGGATTCGCCCATACGTGCTACATGCCCTGCTCATCTCAAACGTCTGGATTTTAAGTTCCTAATTATGTTAGGTGAAGAATACAATGCGTGCAGTTCTGTGTTATGCAACTTTCTCCATTCTCCTGTAACTTCATCCCGCTTAGCCCCAAATATTTTCCTAAGCACCTTATTCTCAAACACCTTTAACCTATGTTCCTCTCTCAGAGTGAGAGTCCAAGTTTCACAACCATACAGAACAACCGGTAATATAATTGTTTTATAAATTCTAACTTTCAGATTTTTGGACAGCAGACTGGATGATAAGAGCTTCTCAACCGAATAATAACAGGCATTTCCCATATTTATTCTGCGTTTAATTTCCTCCCGAGTGTCATTTATATTTGTTACTGTTGCTCCAAGATATTTGAATTTTTCCACCTCTTCGAAGGATAAATCTCCAATTTTTATATTTCCAATTTCGTACAATATTTTGGTCACGAGACATAATCATATACTTTGTTTTTTCGGGATTTACTTCCAAACGAGGTCTGTGGATATAGAGGGGAAAAATTGGATCGGTGGCTGGTAGAGTTCCCGGGTAGCTCAGTTGGTAGGGCTTTGGTTCGATACCCGACCCCGGAACAATTTTTCCCTCGAAATTATTCAAATCAACTTCACAGGGAGTTATACCTGAAAGCATAATTTGCAAAATAAGCTATTTCTGACCAATTTTTTACAGCTAATAACGGATATGAGTACCTAGGTATATAATTAAGTAACAAACTGGGTTGGAAGGAACAAGTCACTAATACTACAAGGAAAGCCTGGAAAGCACTACATTTCTCTATGCGTATTCTTAAGAAAGCTAACAGAAGGTCAAAAGAATTAACTTACAAAACTCTTGTTCGCCCAATTATGGAATATGAAGCAGCAGGTTGGGATCCGTACAGACAAAACCAAATCGATTCAATAGAAAAGGCCCAACGCAGGGCAGCAAAATATGTCAAAAAGGGAAAAGGACTTGGTGAAGAGATAGTAAAAGACTTAGGGTGGGAATTTCTCAAATCAAGGCGACGAAAAACCAGACAGTGCATTGTTTATCGCACAAATGGGACACAAAGCATGGACCGACGTCAATGCTAGATTAGTGACACCATCATATTTAGGCAGGGCTGATCATATTAGGAATTTTAAATGCAGAAACAAAGAACGGATGTTGCAAAATTTTCCTTTGTTAAGCGCACAATAGTAGACTGGAACAGCTTAGCTGCGGCAATCTTTCAGGGCGGTCCTCGCAAAATCAATACATTTAAGGAAAGGTTAAGAAGATTAGACTGAAAATTTAATTGTAGATATAGTGTAAATATCTAAGTTGTGTCATGTAATTAAGTTGATGTGTAATAAATTACGGTCACTTGTAATTACAAAAGATAATAATAGTTAGGTTTAATAGAAGCATTATAAGCAGACTTCGTTCTTGGGCACAGAAACGCATGAAGTTCAGAACGCACGGACGATAGTGTTGTGTTGGTCGAGTGGAGTGGGAGATGGAGCACGCCGTTACTTCGTGTCTCAACATGTAAACAGTTCGTCACAGTACGGCATAAAATATATTTCACCCTGTACAGATACAGTACATTCCTAGTGTAGACAACAAATGTCTGCCATTAAGGTATTAACGTGAGTTGTAATCTTCAATCAGATGTCCCTACGTCGAAGCCTGTTACACGTACCGCAGCCAAGCAGCAATACACACAACGGTAATGCATTTTACGGACCCATTTATGCTGTTGCAGTCACTCTTCCACACAGGTAATGACATCATTTATACTCCGTGTACTCTAAACTGGTTACTCTGTGTCCCTAGGCCGAAGCCTGCTTATAAGTTAGGTTTACTATAGCATAGTTTTTATTTATAGTCCTAGGTTTATTGCATTTATTTATTTATAGTTAGAATCTTTGTTTACAAATCTCTATTGTGATGGTGTTAGCGTGTATTGGACGAAGGTCATTGGCAATGGCGTTCACATTTTACTCCAACAGTAAATATTAGTCTACTACTTACTTACTTACAAATGGCTTTTAAGGAACCCGAAGGTTCATTGCCGCCCTCACATAAGCCCGCCATCGGTCCCTATCCTGTGCAAGATTAAGCCAGTCTCTATCATAATATCCCACCTCCCTCAATTCCATTTTAATATTATCCTCCCATCTACGTCTCGGCCTCCCTAAAGGTCTTTTTCCCTCCGGTCTCCCAACTAACACTCTATATGCATTTCTGGATTCGCCCATACGTGCTACATGCCCTGCCCATCTCAAACGTCTGGATTTCAAGTTCCTAATTATGTCAGGTGAAGAATACAATGTGTGCAGTTCTGTGTTGTGTAACTTTCTCCATTCTCCTGTAACTTCATCCTGCTTAGCCCCAAATATTTTCCTAAGCACCTTATTCTCAACCACCCTTAACCTATGTTCCTCTCTCAGAGTGAGAGTCCAAGTTTCACAGCCATATAGAAGAACCGGTAATATAACTGTTTTATAAATTCTAACTTTCAGATTTTTGGAGAGCAGACTGGATGATAAGAGCTTCTCAACCGAATAGACTATCAATCCTAAAAACATGATATTTTAGGAATTAAAAACAACAATACAAGACAAAACAAAATTTCACTACACATCATGTTCAGCACACCAAGATGTACAGTATGTATAATTTTGACAGTGTATGTCGTTTACAGCCTGTATAAATTTGACCAGTACTAGGGTGCCATCCCAGAAATTGGATCGACTGACGAAGGACCAATATATCCAATACGACGTTGAGTTGGAGCGATATGCGACAGAGGGGAATTGGGACACGAATTTTCGGATCGCGCGGCAGCAGAGGCAGTGTAATTCGAGAATTCGAAGCAATAAAACGTTCGCAGTGGTGTCAAACGATTCGTAGCGAACCAGGCTACAATCTTAATTGGACAACAATCAGCAGTTGACAAGTTAAATTTTAAAAATCTGGGAATAAATTTCAGTGAAGAGAGAAACTTCACAGTGTTGAGGCATATGCAGCGCAAATGGGAGCGGGTGTATAAGCAACGAGTAGCGAACGACAGAGCACGATGGTTACTATAGCAACCGACATGTTTACTCTCAATGCAGACAAGATGGCTACTCCTGTAAGTTCCAGCACAGCGAAGATACACCGGGTTTTCAGGGTATCTGGAAAGAAGACATTAGTGTCACTGCTAACATTTACTTCACTCATAAAACTTGCAGTTATAACGATTTTTTTTCAATTCACGTAACAATTTATTGTTATATTTACAAAAAATATTACAATATAACAAATTTCCTTAGCAATGTTCCTACTGAAAATAAGCATTATACTGCGTGTTCAGTTCAAAGTGTGTCATGACTCGCTGTATGTCGTCATGTGGCCAGCCGATGAGCCTAAAGAATTCAATCTTCCTACACTTCCGCAGAGGCGTATTACCTATGTGCCAGAGAAGTTGCATGGCAAGTACGGCGTTCATTCTGAAGAGTACTTACCAATACGTACGGTAACGCCGGTAGTGGCAGGAATGTGAACTATTTGGAAACACGTACTGAGGTGAGTTTTTTCTTTATGGGAAGAGGGTTAAGACGATTACTTACGTACAGTATTTGTTGACATTAACTTCGACGGTCAACATGGACACGGAGCATTTGATTTGTCTTGTGGAATATTGCCGTTACCGATGATATCAAATACCCTGCGTACGACTTGCCCGCGCAAAACACAGTTCGAAAGAGGTTATGGTAGCACACAGACTTTACAGACCGCCATCTGTTGCTACGACGTTCAAGTTATACCGTACACGTTCTCAAGTTCAGATTGAACACCTTGAATAATAGGCAACTTCTCTGGCATAAAAGCTGAAACTCGCTTCAAATCGCTGACTCACAACAGTGACGTCATGACACACTTTGAAGTGAACACCCAGTACGTGTTGGGTATTTCACAATTAACCATTTTTTTTGTGGATTTTAGGAATTATGGACATTCTCGTAGTGGGCATATAATTTATGGGCATTAACAAGTGGACATCAACTTCATATATCATCTTTCAATAGTTCCAGGACGAACAAGGAAGCAGCAGGATGTAGTACTGTGGCTTGTATACGTATGGCACTGATCTGAGAACCATGCAGCAGTTCTAATGGTACGGAGTGACTTTCGCAAAGGACTTCATCGTAACTTGTTGATGTATAGCTGAATCGATAGATGGTACCAAATAGTGAATCGCGATACTTACAGGAATGGTATCCTGCGGACTTGAAACAATAATCTTTATCAAAGAAGCAAGCACAATAATCCTAAGTCAGAGGAGCAAACCTTGGGGCTCTCCTCAATAACATAAAAAGTGGACATCGTGTTTGTGTATCTTTTTAGTTGGTTATTTTAACGACACTATATCAACTACTGTGTCATTTAGCGTCAATGGGATTAATGAGAGCGAGATGGTATTTGGCGAGACGAGTCCGAGGATTCGCCATACATTACCTAACATTCGTCTCACGGCGGCTGGGAAAAATATCAGAAAAAAACTAGGTAAGCAGCCCAAGCGGGAATCGAACCGGTATGGCATAGTTGCGCCCCGCGGCGTCAATTCAGAGGCCTAGGCATAGTTGCGCCCCGAAGAAATCAGGTAGCAGAATGGTCATGGCATAGTTGCATCCCGAAGAAATCAGGTAGCTGAATGGTCATGGCATAGTTGCGCCCCGAAGAAATCAGGCAGCAGAATGGACATGGCATAGTTGCGCCCCGAAGAAATCAGGTAGCAGAATGGTCATGGCATAGTTGCACCCCGAAGAAATCAGGTAGCTGAATGGTCATGGCATAGTTGCGCCCCGAAGAAATCAGGTAGCAGAATGGTTATGGCATAGTTGCACCCCGAAGAAATCAGGTAGCAGAATGGACATGGCATAGTTGCACCCCGAAGAAATCAGGTAGCAGAATGGTCATGGCATAGTTGCGCCCCGAAGAAATCAGGTAGCTGAATGGTCATGGCATAGTTGCGCCCCGAAGAAATCAGGTAGCAGAATGGTCATGGCATATTTGCGTCCCGAAGAAATCAGGTAGCAGAATGGTCATGGCATAGTTGCGCCCCGATGGGCATAGTACACACGAAAGTAATTGTCATAAAATAAATCAATTACTTAAAACATTATAGTGGTAACTGCATTTTTAAGAACATGTCTATTTTACCGCTTCTGAATTCCTCGATCACGTGGTTTAAAAAACGGAGCCTATCGATAACGGTAGGCTATCGATAATCACTGGATAAACAGTTAATAAAGTACTGACAACTTCATGGTGTTCATTTTAACGATAGGTTATCGATAATAACTGCATAAACAGCAGAAAAACAGTTAATAAAATACTGACAACTTCATGGTGTTCATTTTAACGGTGTCGATAATGAATATTAAATCGAATAAGAAATCAATAAGGTTGGTTGATTACGAGGCTCGAGTTCCCGTAATGTCTTTTTCTCTACCTATTTCATCGGGGCGCAACTATGTCATGCCCTTTTTTTCTACCTAATGGGAACAGGGCGCAAGTATGCCCACGAAACAGGGATCCTTTTTTATCTGCTGTATTTTACCTGACAGTGGGGCGCAACTTGCTCTGCCCAATCGAACTCTCGCCCGAATGTAGATCCAGATTAGAAGGCAAGCGCCCCTCCTACCTGAGCTACGCCGGTGCCTGTATCTGTATTCCCTCAGATAATAATGAAATAAAATGTTCAAGTAGTCGCATATTAAATGACACGCCCTGTACATACAAATGTAGGCCTATAGTGACACTTGAAGTGCAAAGATCGCATAAAACATAGTAAAGCAGGAAGCTGCGAAGAGAGTGCCTTACATCTCTGCAAGACTGGAGGAGCAATTAACAAGATTTTAATTAAATGAATTGAGAAGCGGAGACGAGAGGGGGTAGAGGAGGCCATGTTAATATAATGTTTACGACATGGCGTGCCCACTCGCTCAGGGATGTCGCTGGGACTAATAACTGGGATCCCCACCCATGCCACAATGAGTAATCACTTTAATTGCTGCCATCATTGGCTCGGAAACATTACGTTTTAATTGCCCTTCTGGAACAGGGGCAGCGCTTCCCAACCCTCGTTTTCACACCCTAGGAACACAGACGTTTATGGCTCGTCAGGGAGATGGCTTCAGTGAGTACCGCCTATGCAATTTTTGCATCCTTGCAATTAATTATGAATCTTCCTAGGAGCACAGGCGGTTATTCACGGTCTTTTTTTCCAGACAATAATAAGAGAGCCACACTTGTAACTCTTCCTTCATCCTTCTTTTCTTCCTTTTTTTATCACTCTGAGTAGGCCTACGTAGGCCTATCTCTTAGTATTTTCTCCGCTTATCTTTATCTTCAATATCTCTTTCACTCTCTCTCTTCTCTTTCTACCTACCTCTTCCTTTCTCTGCTTCTCTCCTTCACTTTCCTTTCCCTTTATCTCTCATTCTCTCTCTCTTCTCCTCCTCCCCTCTCTTTCTCTTTATCTGCTTCTCTTTCTCTTCCCTCTCTCTCTCTCTTTCTCTCATCTTTCTATTTACATTGTTCTCCTCTTTCTCTCCCTCTCTTCCTTTCTCTCTGATTCTCTCTTTCTCTCTCTCCCTTCTTTTCTATCTCTTTCTCTTTCTATCCCTTTCTTCCTCATCATATTTCTCTCCTTTTCTTCCTCTTCCTCTTTCTCTCCTTTTCTTCCTCTTCCTCTTTTTCTCCTTTTCTACCTCTTTCTCTCCCTTTGTCCCCCTTTCTCTCCTTTTCTTCCTCTTCCTCTTTTTCTCCTTTTCTACCTCTTTCTCTCCCTTTGTCCCCCTTTCTCTCCTTTTCTTCCTCTTCCTCTTTTTCTTCTTTTCTACCTCTTTCTCTCCCTTTATCACCCTTTCTCTCCTTTTCTCCCTCTTTCTTCCTCTTTCTCTCCCTCTTTCTCTCCTTTTCTCCCTCTTTCTCTCCTTTTCTCCCTCTTTCTCTCCTTTTCTCTCTGTCTCCCCTTTTCTTACTCTCTTTTTCTCCCTCTTTCCTTTTCTTCCTCTTTCCTTTTCTTCCTCTTTCTCTCCTTTTCTCCCTCTTTCTCTCCTTTTCTCCCTCTTTCTCTCCTTTTCTCCCTCTTTCTCCCGCTTTCTCTTTCTCTCCTTTTCTCTCTGTCTCCTTTTCTTCCTCTCTTTTTCTCCCCTTTTCTCCCTCTCTCTTTCTCTCCTTTTCTCCCTCTATCTTTCTCTCCTTTTCTCACTCTGTCTCTCCTTTTCTCCCTATTTCTCTCCTTTTCTTCCTCTTTCTCTCCTTTTCTCCCTCTCTCTTTCTCTCCTTTTCTCTCTCTGTCTCCTTTTCTTCCTCTCTTTTTCTCCCCTTTTCTCCCTCTTTCTCTCCTTGTCTTCCTCTTTCTCTCCTTTTCTCTCTGTCTCTCCTTTTCTTACTCTCTTTTTCTCCCTCTTTCTCTCCTTTTCTCTCTCTGTCTCTCCTTTTCTTACTATCTTTTTCTCCCTCTTTCTCTCCTTTTCTCCCTCTTTCTCTTTCTCTCCTTTTCTCCCTCTTTCTCTTTCTCTCCTTTTCTTCCTTTCTCTCCTTTTGTTCCTCTTTCTCTTTCTCTCCTTTCCTCTCTTTCTCTTTCTCACTTCCTCTTTCTTTCTCACTTTCTTCTTTCCTTCCTCTCTTTTTTCTTTTTCTTTCTTCTTTTTCTCTTTCTCCTTTCTTTCTGTCTTTCTCTTTGTCTCTCTTTCTTCCTTTTATTTTTTCTCCCTCTCTTTATTTCTCTCTATTTCTTTCTTTCTCTTTCGTTCTATCTTCCTTTCCTTTTTCTTTCTTTCTTTATTTCTTTGTAATTCCTTCTTTTAACGTGAAACACTTAAGCAGGATCCTATACACATAAAATTATTCCATTTTCTTGTTATACGATTACGTCACTCCTGGTGTCATGGAAAGAGAAGTGAAAGTGTTTTTCTTCCCCGTCCTTCACTTTATTCCAACAATACACATCGTTTCTTTAAATCTTCTTTTCTCCCTTTCTCCATTTTTCGTATTTTTGTTCCTATTACCGGAATTTGTTTCATCTTCTGCTTCTTTCTTTTTCAATCTTTTTTCTTATTTATTTTCATTACCTCATTTTCTTCTTCTACATTCTATTTCTTTCTCTTCTCCACCCCTTACCCCCAACTCTCCCGCCGCTTCTCTTCTGATTGCTTTGCAATTCCTTGCATTGATGCAAGCGCATTCACCAGTTGATTCAAGTTAGCTTTCCCAGTCTCGACTTGACTCTATTTTTGTACCAGGCAGCGGACGTGACTAGAAGCCAGTCTGAAGCAATCAAGTACACAAAACAATCTGATTCAAGAATTTACCACTCCGCTCCTAATGCAGCGACTGGCATTGCATACTGAAGCGTGATGCATGTCTCAAAAGCCTTGTTTTGACATCGGCAGCACTTTTTTGGCCTCTGTGCTCGGTTGCTATGCAGCACGTTGTCATGCAAGTCTATCAGGCTCGCAATAATTAATTCGTAAGGAACGCGCGTGAGGTCTCCGCCATAATGCGCCCCCCTTTCTCCAAGTGTAAACTTAATTATATTTAAAACAGTTTTTGCGTGGCGTGGAGACAATGTCTGTTATAGTTCTTCTGTGTGGTCGTTCAACTTCTGGTTTCGTGGATTCCAAATTTAATGACACTTTTTCCCCGCACAAGACTGGACGTTCTCCCTTTTGGGTCGAAGATTTTCCGTCTCTTTCTGTCTCCTCAGAAATGTTTCTCCTCTCAATTAAAAGTTTACTTTCGTATCGCAGTTGGATCAATTTTGTATGAACAAAGTTCTGCAGTACTTAACAAAAGAGAAAACTAAGGAAAAGAACGGGAGAGGGGAAAAAGAAACTAAAGAATAAATTAAGAAAACAAATACGTAAATAATTAAGGTAGTGATTAGCAACTTTTTAGCCATCTTTTATAGCCTAAATTGAGAGTAATCATGCCGGTTGCTATAGTAACCGTCGTCGTCTATTGTTTGCTACCCGTTGCTTATACATCCACTCTCATTTTTGTCTTGCATATGCCTCGACATTGTGAATTTTCTCTCTTCACTCAACTTCACTCGTGAATTTTTCCAATTTAACTTGCAGACTGCTGACCTTTGTTCAACTGAGATTATAGCCTGGTTCGTTACGAATCGTTTGATATCACTAGGAACGTTCTATCGCTTCGCATTTTTAAGTTACAGTCCCTCGGCTGCCGTGCAACCCGCCAATTCGAGTTTCAAATTCCTCTTTTCCGCGTATTGCTAGATGACGTTACCCGTTCCAGCTCAAGGTCACGTAGCATACATTGATTCTTGGTTTGTCGATCATCGTTTGCTTCATTGGAATATGTCGTAGAAATTATAGGCGTTACGAATCTGGCCCGAAAATGTGTCGGTCGACTTTCTGGGATGGCACCCTAGACCAGCGTTTCTGAAACTTTTTTGAAGTGGGGACCACTTCTTTAAAGTCAGAACAGTTCCGCGGACTACCTTACTCTTGTTCCCTTCGAAAGCAAATTTATCATTTTTGTACATAATTTAATACCAGTAAATTATATTTGTATTTTAAAACAGAATTAATCAATTAATTAAAATATAATTTTATATTATTAACTAATTAAATTAACGTTAATAAAAAATTTCATTTTCGTTTTTTAATAAATCAAGGCTATTACAGTTTGGATAATCTTTAACTTATTAACTAAACAACATAAATAAATGGTGGTAATCACATTAATGAGATGGATAAGCCTGCCGATTCTTGCACAGTTCTACATTTGGACGCATGCCGGTAAGCTTAAGTCGGAGATCGTCACATACATCAAGTCGATTTCGGTACTTTGTTTTTATTAGACTTAGTGATGAAAACCCTTTCTCACACAGATACGTAAAAGCAAACTGATTTATAATCTCTGAAGCACCATTGTACAGTTCACTATATTCTCTTTTCACTCGTGATGAGGTCCAGAAATTAACCATACCTTCCGCTTCGAATTTCACTTTACGTCCGGTGTCATTCGAGAGTTCAATTAACTGTTCTCTTTCACTCAATGAAAGTTTGTTATTTTCAATATCGCAATGAAAGTGATCACGAACCCATGAAAATTCGTCATATTTACTTGGAAAATAAGTTTCAAATTGTGAGCTTAGAGTCTCGAGATGCGAACATGTCATTGCATAATTCTTTTCCAATAACGAAATCATTTTCAGCCAAAAAAGACTCTAGGGTTGGAAATACTGAAAAAATCCTCTGTTTTACGAAACTGACCCACAAACCAAGTTTCCTCTCGAACACTATTTTCTCATGCGCATTGAGAACAGTCAAAGAATTACCTTGTAGAGAGAGATTTAGTTAGTTTAGTTTTGAGAATACATCTGAAAGATATGCCAATGTACTTAGCCACATGCCATCAGCTGATGTGCAGGGAAAAATGGAGAGAAACACCACATTCATAGTGCTTTAAATCCCTCTTTTGTTGCTAAGAGTAGAGTGGGAATTCGGTAGACAGGCTGGGTAATAAATTTCATAAAATGGCAGTACTGGGAGAAAAAGTGAAAGGTGATTGCAATGTGTCATTTCCAAACTCTGAGATTTTCAGCTATAGTGTGATATTCAATTAGCTTGAGTTTTATTTTTTCTTCTGTACTTTTTGAAGGACCACAAGAGGAGACCTCGGGGACCACAGGTGGTCCACGAACCATAGTTTGAGAAACACTGCCCTAGACCGAATTTTAGAGTCTTTGCCACATTCATGTTGAAAAATAAGAAGAAAGAAAAAGAAGTTAATAAAACTGTAGAATGAGTATCAAATTAAGAGGAACTGCAAGGTGAGAGCACAGTAGGCTACACGAGTCTCAGGTCTAAGGACAGTAATTATTATAAACGTGCATGGCACAGTTCACTTTGCTCCGTGTGACTGGCGCATTATACTTTCTAATTGGATACAACACTGTCTCCGCCTCTCTCCTACTGTGCACTACCTTCTCGGACGCGAGTTCGACCCTGGAAACCTGCAAATGCATTCAATCAATATGCACCAAGTGTAGACGTCTGCTTACGTCACAGTGTAACTCAGCAGTTAGCCAAGCAGAAAGCGACTCGTTTCTAGAACCAGAAGAACTAATAATATTCGCTACTGACTCTCCATCACGCATTCATTCTCCTTTCTTCCCTCCTTTTTGCAGTAATTTCCACATTTCTCCCTCTCATCTTTTATCCTTATCCCATCAATTCATTTTCCATTCCTCTCTCTTCTTTCTCCACTTCCAGTCCCTTGCTACCCTTCCTCTTATTATATATATTTTTTCTCTTCCCCTTATTTCCTCCTTGTCCCTCCCTATCTTTTTTTTTTACTCGTCTCTTCTACACCTCATTTTTTCTTTATTTATGTCCTCTATCTTTGACTACACTGCTATAACAATTTTATAATGCGCTCAAATGGAGTCAAAAAAATGCTTGCCGATTTTACATTGCTATAAAAAAATTTAACTTTTAACTCAATAATTCTTAGCCGATTCCCTGGACAACAAATTTTTACTTTTTGTCTTGCTCAGAAATAAAAATAGGTGAATATTTCTAATATGTTTGCCCTAAATCTGAATTTAAAATCAAAATTGCCCCATCACGTACCATTTCCTGGGGAATGTGAATTGAATTTTTTTAATTTTTCACGGGAATGTCTTTTACAAGGAACCAACAATAGTCTGCAAGCATGCTGGATGATGATCTTCCTTTATATCGCATTCCCATTTCAGATATTTCTTGATGAAATCTTTCTCCATGCTCGTCCCTTACCGCTCCAAGATTAGGAGGAAAGAAATTCAGATGAGATTGTAAAAATGTATTTTGAGAGACATATTACACCCCATTTTCTCATATGCATTTACCATGGTTTCCACAAGTTCGATATAGTTGTCTGCCCTCGAATTTCCAAGGAAATTTAAGCAAATATTTTTGAAAGAGCGCCATGCCATTTTTTTCTATATTGGAAAGTTTTTCCTCAAACAAAGAGCCACCCATAACTTTGTGAGTTTGTGGACCGATGAAAATGCCCTCTTTTAATTTGCCTTCACTCAAACTGGTAAACATTTCTTTTAACACTTAAAACCACACCCTTGTTTGTTCATTGCATAGACCTCACTTTGAACTGTTATGAAATTTACTGAATACAAGGGACCAGTATCTGTTTATTTAATATAAGTACAAAAGAACATGTCAATAACCATAAGAAACCGGAAATAGGTCATAAACTCATAAAATGTATTAGCTTTTGCTTTGGTTTACAATCCACAAACCCCACCAGATGTTTCTTGGGAAGCGTTTATCGAAAAGTGAAATCATAGTAATTTAAAAACCTTATGTGATACGAAGAAAAGGGATGCATTTTCGGATTTAGCGCACATCAAAACATAAGGGACACATTGTTTTAAGTCGGAGCAAAATTATTGCTGTTCAGTGATTATTTAATAACGCTATATCAAATGCGATGTTATCTAGTGATAGCAAGATGAGACCTAAAGTTACACAAATTACCTGATATTCGCTTTACAGTAGCCAAAAATTCCAGTAAAAGCTCAACCAGATAATCAGTCCAAGTGGGATTCGAACCTAGGTCCGAGCGCAGTTTCGAAACCAACATTATAAAACAAGTGGTGAGACTCTTATGACGTGAAACCCATGATAGGCCAGTTGTCCTGTTAATACAACACAGAACGTCACTTTCACAAGTAGTTCAAACCCCGGATAGTGCCTTCTAAAGGTCATACACCACGGCCGACCACTATTCCTTAGACTAAAACAATTTTGAATCAAGATGTAGCCTCCATTAGACAGGACTTTGTTCCTTTCTTGCGCTACGAACATTTATTCATCTTTAAGAAAGCAAGATAATTACTTCTGTAGAGTCGTTCGTCTTGGATATTAAGTGAAATTCTCTGCGTAATTGGTTTTAACTAATTTATTACTAATTACTTCGATAAACATAATTAAAATTAAAGTTCAGTCACTACACCACGTTCACCGGGAGTCGATCCAGCACTCCGTCGTAAACTAAACGGACAAGTTAATCATTCCATCTTGATGAGGCGGACGCCATTTCAGCGAACAGCGCTTCTCAACTGTCTCCGCGATCGGAGCGCTATAAATCACGAAACAATTGAAGTCATGCAACCGCCATAACGACGAGTCATGGCCTGCTCTATAACCCACGCCGTTGCTGTAGTCATCAAAACTTCTAGTTTTACGCAATTTACGAGGAAAATTATGGCATGTGTTAACCGTATACAGATGAAACTGATTGCGTATTCCTTTTCTTATTAGCTTAATATCTATCTTCTGGTGTTACTAAAAGATAATATACTTCAGGTTCAAATTAGTTGACCTCTTCAACAACGTGCATTACATTAGTTTCAGTAATTCCCAGAATTTAGTGTTAATGATTTATGAGTCAGGTAAGGTTAGTTTAGAGTTCGAAATGAAATAGAATTACCCTCGATTTAATAGAACATTTATGATCCTCCATAGTACTGAAATTACGTTTGCATTTAATTTCATTACCTTCACAGAACTAAAGGGACCCTAACCTCACTTCTTAGTATTCTTATGTTAAGGTTAGCGTTATTACCAATAACAAGTAATCACGCGTAGGCCTACCACTTCCATTATTATGGAAATAATTTTATTAATTCATTATGTTTAGAAGTGACATGTTTCCTACAATTTTTATATTTATAAAATGTACATCTATGCCAGAATGTAAGTTCCATTATGATTGTTATTATTACTACTATTATTATTATCATCATACATTATTATTATTATTATTATTATTATTATTATTATTACTTACTTACTTACTTACTGGCTTTTAAGGAACCCGGAGGTTCATTGCAACCCTCACATCAGCCCGCCATTGGTCCCTATCCTGAGCAAGATTAATCCATTCTCTATCATCATATCCCACCTCCTTCAAATCCATTTTAATATTATCTTCCCATCTAAGTCTCGGCCTCCCTAAAGGTCTTTTTTCGCTCCAGCTTCCCAACTAACACTCTATATGCATTTCTCTATTCGCCCATACGTGCTACATGACCTGCCCATCTCAAACGTCTGGATTTAATGTTCCTAATTATGTCAGATGAATACAATGCGTGCAGTTCTGTGTTGTGTAACTTTCTCCATTCTCCTGTAACTTCAATCCCTCTTAGCCCCAAATATTTTCCTAAGCACCTTATTCTCAAACACTCTTAACCTATGTTCCTCTCTCAAAGTGAGAGTTCAAGTTTCACAACCATAAAGAACAACCGGTAATATAACTGTTTTATAAATTCTAACTTTCAGATTTTTTGACAGCAGACTGGATGATAAAAGCTACTCAACCGAATAATAACAGGCATTTCCCATATTTATTCTCTCTTTAATTTCCTCCCGAGTATCGTTTATATTTGTTACTGTTGCTCCAAGATATTTGAACTTTTCCACCTCTTCAAAAGATAAATTTCCAATTTTTATATTTCCATTTTGTACAATATTCTCGTCACGAGATATAATCATATACTTTATCTTTTCGGGATTTACTTCCAAACTTATCTCTTTACTTGCTTCCAGTAAAATTCCCGTGTTTTCTCTAATCGTTTGTGGATTTTCTCCGAAGATATTATTATTATTATTATTATTAAACTATAAAATCGTTTTTTGTAGCCTATATCCTATTTAGAATCCCAGTCGGATACAAAGTAGTAATATTAGCTACTTTTATTCATCTGGTCAGTGAGTAGATGTTGGCGATCCTGTTACGTTTGAGTCTAGTAAATAGACAAGCCGTTGTTGTGAACAAATCGAGTAGCAGAGGGAATATGTCAATGGTTTTCAGTTTAATGCAATATTGGATTTATGTAAGTAATAAATTGCTTACAAGGCCAAAAGACGCTGAATAGAAAAATAAAGGCTTCTAAAAGTTTATTTGGAATATAGTTTAATTCAGGGGGAAAAATACAGACCAAATTCGATCTACCTAGGTACGTTGACAATTCAATTTTGTACCCGCTAGTAGAAGAATTTGAGACGTTGCTATTTTGCTATTACTATGGCTATTTCTAGCACAGTTAAAGTAAGGACAATTTATTGAATTAATGCCAATGGAAGATAATAAACATAATGGGTGTGAAAATTAAATGATAGGCCTGTAGAAACTCTATCATTAAGCTTAATATAACTGACACGTCAAGTTTTTTTACAGCAACTGTTGCCATGATACGACTTGCGCAATAAAACTGGAGATAAGAGAAAACCGTTTTTAAAGCTAAAGAATGATTAATTAGGCTACGTGCGTGGAAGTAAATATAATGGGCTAGTGGCTTGAGCAGCAAATGCTGCAAACTAAGTCCATTAGACGTTCAAATAAAAATTGTTCAGATTTATTTTCAATGAAGAATACCAGACATTTTTAAATATATTTGCTTCCATAATAATGAAACTACTCCTTCTGAATGGTTTTTTATGCCAAATACTTTTTCTTGAACCTATCCACCTTCAATTTTTTAGTTTCAACGTGAAAACGCAAGTAACAATGTCAGGACGATCAGTGGGTTTTTCATGTGGGAGTAAAGCAATAGCTATTTCAGGTCATTGTGGATTGTAGGCGACAGTTAAAAAAATGTCAAGTTTGCTATGCTTTCGAACAACAGACATAGCATATTGGTATAGCTGCTGCATGTAGAGCTTGAAATGTAGAGGGTAAAATAATTTTATCCTGCTAAGAGATCTTGCTAAATGATCGGGAGACTACAAAATTTTGTAGGCATCTTATTTTATCAATAAGTAGTACCTTTTGGTCTTTCCTTAGGAACTGTAATTTTTACGCTCTCTCGAGCCAATAGACTACTGAAGAGAATGACGCACCACACCGCCATAGTATATGAAAAAGACCCAACCCCGCTTGATTAATAACTATAAAATATTTGATTTTTAATAACAATATTACTATCTTACGTGAGTTTTGTAGTTATATATATGTACAACACACATAATATATACTACATAGCCGCCACTCAGTAAATTCTAGAAATGAAGATCTAATTTCAGATATTCTCTACATCTACTTATAGGCCTATAACTCTAAAACGTTTCACTTTCATCTCATCAATATAGCATTAATATGTATAATTAATGAAAACTAGTCACATCATGGCATTAACTATAACAATATTTAATTTCTAATGGTAATAAGGTCATCAAACCTCCTCAAGTTTTGTAGATTTTAATATCCAATACACCACAGCTGTACTCATAAAATTACACATCGGAGAATCAGACGTGTAAATTATTTTTAGTAAGCCTTGAAGTTTTTAATAACCAATTGAATTTGAGCTCTAAATATGTCAGCAATCCTGCAGGTCATGGCCTTCGTGTAATAGCCTACTGTTTATTGTAGTGTGTGTTTTGTTTTATTCTGATATCACGGCGAGCATCAAGTCGGCCGTGCTGAAATGTAATTAGTTCTCAAAACTGACGAAAAATGAATTTTGGAAAATAGGAAAATTATGTAGGAAAATTAACGCTTCACAGAAAGTTACTATTTTTCTGAAAATCCTTGGATGCCAAGCTTCAAAATGAGAGGTCACTCATTAAAATCCGTTCAGCCCTTTTCTCGTAATTTTCATTACCAGTTGAAATTATATATATAGATGTCGTTATGTGCAAATGTAATGCTCAATTTTTTATTGGTTGCTATGAGAACTGTTGCAGAAATAACAGACGCACGGGAATTTTGAGTGCCATGCTCGTTTATCTGTAATAGACTGCCTTTCAGTCCACTGTTAATTATTGTAAGCGGTCTGTCAGGAAGTTCTTCACTCCTGATTAGGTGCCTATACTTCCAGGAACCAACTAATGAAGATCACAATGTGTTAAACTAATCCGTGAATGCCGTAGGGTTTTACACACAGTTTTTCTGTGAGTGTCTTTTACCCTTAGGGCCTGGAAGGGCACACAATTTCCCTTTTTTCTAGAAGAAAAGAAAGAGCTGCAGGGTAGTAATCAGGGTTTGAACACGCAATTCTCAAGATATAAGTTCATACCGATAGGTTATAAGCAGGGAACGGATTTATATGGACTAAAAATATATGAAATATGTAAATATATATGTAGTTATTTTTACCAAAATATGGAATTAAATATGGATTTTTACCAAAATATGGAATTAAATATGGACTTAAAATTATAAAAAAATGACTATGTACGTTAAATATTGGTACATTTTAATCAAACTAAACAAAAAATATAATGGACGTACCTTATCTTCCAATGTAGTTTCAACAAAACACAATTTTTATTGTCTGTTACCATAACAATAGGTTACAAACATTTCTTTCAAGTGCTGAAAAGTGAATCTTCTTCTATTGTCTCTGAGGATAGATTTATACTGACTAAAAGAGCGTTCGACGTCACAAGAAGTAACTGGTACATAATTCAATTTCACAATGTCTGCTGGGGATAAGTCCAAGTTAATCTTCACTGTTGATTCACCACTCATCACAGCAACAACCTTTTGTAGTTCTTCATATCCAGGGTTTTTTGAAAGTACAGTGTCCACCTTAGCTCTTACTGCATCTGCAACTTTACCTCTACCACGATTCAGTTGTTCCACAGTACTATTTATAATTTCAAAACTTTCAGATAGTGAAAGGTGCCTATTTTGGAGACTTTTGAGCGTTTTTATGATGCATGAAAATGTATGCTGAATGTGAGCTAAGTCATTCTTCACACTTATGTCACAGGTAACTGTTTTCGCAGTATCAATTGAGACTGCATCTTCAGAGTCCAATGCAAGGAGAACACTGTTAATAGAGTCTATATGTTCGGCATAATATTCAACTGCTTCTAGCCATGTACCCCATCTAGTTAAAATTGGCTTTGGTGGCAATGGAATTTCAGGGTACATTTCTTTCAACACGTTAACTCTACTGGGAGCTTTGAGAAATACTTTTTTCACTGATGAAATCAACAAATCTACTTTAGGGAAATTGTCTCTGACCACTTCTGCCACACGATGAAATGCATGCGCCACACAAGTAAAATGAGTCAATTTAGGATATACAACAGATAATGCTTGTCCAGCTTTGACCATATAAGGGGCAGCATCGCTAATAAAGAATAACACATTATCGTACATAATACCCTTTGGCCACAGGATACCCATAGCTTCGTTGAACAGTTTAACTATAGTTTTGTTATTGCACTTTTCTAGAACATCACAATGTAAAAGAATTCGTTCAGAATATTGTTCACTTAACAAACCGATAACTACATTACCAACAAGTCTACCTTCTTTGTCGGGAGTCTCATCAATGGAAACCCAAATTGAACTATCTTTAATTTCATCTCTTATCTTCTGTATTGTCTCATCGTAGATGGATGGAGCATACGTCTTCCTAAGTGTTGACTCATCCGGGATTGTATGTTGAGTATATTTTTCAAGGAATTCCCTGAAGACCTTATTCTTTAGTTTGTAGAGAGGAATATCAGCAGAGATGAGAGAACGGCACAGGTCGATGTTAAACTCAGATCTTACATTCGATGTTGTTGGTTGTGTTAAAAACAATTGTCTCTGCTTGGAATTTAGTTGTTTGTTGGCCTGATGTTTACTAGTTGTAATGTGTTGTTGCACCAGGAACTTTTGTGTAGATGACACTGCACACTGACACAAATTACAAAATAATATTTTATTGTCAGTTGATAAACCATCTTCTTTAAATTCTGAAATGTAACTTGTTAGTTTTGATTTTAAATTGACTGAATGACGTACTTTTGGCATATTTACCGTCTTTATAGTATGATTTACAAAACTGAACCTATGTGTACTCTGACTGGCATTTAACTGTTGAGCTGCACAACTGAAGTCTGTTAAAAATTTTAAATTAAATTAATACAGTTTTGTAACTTACTTTCCCATTGTTGATAGGACTGCTAATTTTCAAATAACTCTGATGTTAAAGGGATTACTGAACATGTGTTTAAATCTCTATTGTTGAAATGTATTTTTAAAAGTTAATGGAATTTTGTTTTGTTTTATTGTTAAACCTAATATAATATGGACTGTTTTATATGAAATATGGAAAATATATGGAAATTAACGAAAATATGTACTAAACTCTAAAATATGGAAAAATATGGAAAATAAAAGTAGGATTTTTCAACCCTACACATTGTGAAACATAAAGATAATGCAAAATATAAATTATATTAGCTTTATAAGTAAATATGTATTTACATATAAATCCTTTCCCTGGTTATAAGTTACAAATGTAAATTGAAATCCCTAAAAGAAGAGAGATAAATTATCAACAGTAATCTCACTAGAGGTTTTGATTTTATCGATTTATCTAGAGGAAATCAAAACTCGAGTGGGATTTAATTGACTATTATACGATTAGAAGAAAGTATATAAAGATTATAAGTAACAAAGTACTCCAATGCAATAAAATATTAATTGGCTTACGAAAATACAACTGTCTTCAAATGTATTATTGTACCATCTCAACATTACGCTAGATGGCAGTAGTGTTTTATGATTATGTTTTCTTGTTATCAGTTGTGCCAACTATGGAATCTTCATTGAACTCTGTGGACGGTTACTAGTCAAGAAGGCTTTATTGATTCAGTTTCATTTTTATTAAAATATGTGCATTCCACTTCAATCATCCGGATCCCAGTAATCAATGTCACTTGACAGATGATTTTCAATAAATCTTAGTATTAAACAATCTCTGATACGTGACTATCCATAATATCACATAGCAGAAGCTATAACAAACATAACCTAAATAATATAAACAGTGTTAGAAAATTTCATGTTGAAGATATACTGATAAGCTGTCACAATTTGACTATAATTATGTGTATATATATTCCGCCTTTGCTTATCATACAATATGAATGAATTAATTAGTCATATTTTCTCATTAACGTTTTCGGTACGTAAATTGTACCATCTTCAGATGTTTGTATATGATGCTAATTGTTAACCAAGCACGAGCAGATCAATACACGTTAAAACTGTAAGTTACTTTTCTTACATAATAGGCATTACCCAAGCAGTTAACCATACCAATACCAGTAAAAGGAATTTCCAATTTTAATTACAAACATTCTCAATTTCAAATTCATAAATTAATACTTAATCATATTGTTACAGACACGCCAGGCGATACTAAAGCCACGGACCTGACAACCTTCATTCCGTTATAATATTACATATGCCATCAACTTAATAGAAGTGTTTCAACATCACTTTTAGAAAACATAGCCATGTTACGATATTGCGTCCAGCTCAACGCTAAACAAGATCACCACAAGTGCCTCATTTAACTTCAAACCGGCAAACACCACACAATAAGTGATCACACACTTCACATAGTTAAAGTGATGTAAAAACTATGTGCTTTTAAATAGTTTTAAACAGTGTTTTTAAACAGTGTTTTTAAATAGTGTTTTTTAAATAACGACTGAAACATTCTAATTTAAGTTTGATAAAGTGTTGTACCAGCAAATAGTATATAAGAGTTAAGGTGATCATTTGTGTAATCATGACAACACTTCACCGACATCGCACAGCATGCACAAAAACACTGACCATTTAAGTCCAGATACATGTACCCACAGGCTTGGTTAACAATTAGCATCATATACAAACATCTGAAGATGGTACAATTTACGTACCGAAAACGTTAATGAGAAAATATGACTAATTAATTCATTCATATTGTATGATAAGCAAAGGCGGAATATATATACACATAATTATAGTCAAAGTGTTAGAAAAGTTTCAATTAGGGATGATGAAATAAAAAATAAACATGAATAATTTTAAAAGAAACAATTATTGAAAGTACAATTTTCAAATTTGAATGTTTTAGTGGTTGGTGGTTCAGTTGATGTTATATTGGACGTGTGCGTAAAAGAAGTGAACTCGTTGGAGTACTCCTCAATTTATTCAGGATTTCCGAATGGTGCTCTTCATATATGACCAGTGATCTTCATTAATTCTTGTTCTTGAATGCCAATGCGTGTCACATTTGAAAGTGCTGTGCATCGACTGGAGTGATTTGTAATTTTCTGTTTTTTGACGTCCAGACCAGTGCAGTTTGAAATGTTGGCAAACAAAGAAACAAATGCTACTAGGATAGTGATAAAAATAAACAAATGCTAGGGACGCGATAAAATTAAACAAATGCTAGGGACGCGATAAAATTGTGCGATAAGCAGCCATGATTGGTTGAAAGACGTCCTTTCGTACAGTTTTATTGGTCAAAAGTAGTGTGACGTAGTAAAAGTGTAATAGTCTATGTAATTATTTATGTAATTTAATGTCTTAATATTGTAACTATGAGGAAATTTTAATAATTAAAATTAACGACTGGATTTCTACATGCTGTAATGCATAACATTAATTTTGTATGCCGTATCCTGAAACATTAACCCAAACGTTTAAATTTCCACGAAATAATCACCGAAATCATAATGAAATAAGCACCGAAATACAAAATAATACAGGGACATCATTTTATTTTTACTAACATTTTTAATATTAACCTGTCTATACCTTTAGAGAACCGGAAACACCACTTGCTCCCCCCTCCAAGACTGGAGTTCGATGATACTGGCGTAAAACACAAATCACTCTACCAGGTATAGGATGGAAGAAAAGTAGTTCATCCATTTACGTAAACTAGGAAATATCGCGATTTTGAGTTTGATAATTTTCATTACGTTTTTCTTTAATCAAAGTACAGTACTGTATTAAGAATAAGTGTTTTTACTCACGAAGTGAGTTATCCATGCGAACGTATTCATTATGCAGTGTATATTATACTGTCTACAGCACATTAGCGTACAATATAGAGAAAGAAGTTAAATTGAAAAATAATCATAATATAAATATTTAAACACAATTTTGAAAATGGTGGCCGTTCATTTCGATACAGGCTTCAGTTCTTTTGTGCATATTATCGCACTATAGACTATTACATCTAATTCCAATTGCCAGTTTCGTCCTTCGTACTAGTAACTCATGTTGAAATAATTCTGTACCTACTCTACGTACTGTGAATTCAATCTTCACTTCTGCCCGACCCGAAAATATAAAATTACTCAGACATGCTATCTACTGTCCGTCCAAGTGGTTATGCCGCAGGATTGTAGAAAGGGAGGAAATCACGTGACAGTTAATTACTTAACGAGGCCCTTTTATTTAAGTTAAATTAAACAGTTGTATAATATTACGTAAACTTCCAATTCCTAAGAGAAATTAATGTTTTCAGAAAAGAGCTAAGACAGCCCGGCTTTTACAGAGGGGCGAGCAGAAGCAGGTGGGGGAAATCGGGATGCGACGTAGGCAAACGGACAGTACCTGTGCGAAAATATGATTCAATATTGAAAGCTCTTTCGTTACTGGAAAACGCGAACATATTTCTGGAACGTACTATACTCAGTAACTCAGTACTGCTTACTATCTGCGGTCTTGGTTCTGTGTGGAGTTGGAACTTCCTTAGTAGAAGGGGTGGGAGTGAAGTACATTAAAAAACTCAGGTACAATAAAAATTGAAGTAAAAATAAAATGATGTCCCTGTACAATAATCACCACAAGATCACAACTCTAACTATAAGTAGAACTAAATGATAAAGAAAACATGGGTAATGTATTGAGGTAACGATTCAGGTTAGTTTGCTTTATATTCTACAGTTACACTCTCGTCGAGCTCCAACAGTTGCCTTATTATACACCAATAACAACATTCCCTCATGTTTGATGGCCTTGCATAAAAATCAATTGCTGTGAATATATTATTCTCTGCTAACAAACTGTCGATAATACATTTCCTTCTAATACTGAAGAATTGCTGCCTTAACGACAGGTTAATCCGTTGCTATGCGACAGTGGACATGACACGTGAATGTAATAATGCTTGACTGATTGAATCTTAATGCCTCCAGGACGGTAGAATAAAACTGAACGATCGACAACTAACTTATTAAATTAGGGAAAATATTAGAGAGCTATTTCTCAATTTTACAGCTGTAACATGACTCACTTTCATGAAAATACGTTATATATTTTTTTTTTCTCTCCTGTAAAAAATAAATTCATAATGTTCGTTTTAAGGAAACAAAACAACTGTCAGAATTATAGTCTATAGAGTGGTCAAAAAATCCCGCACCATAGGCTGTATTATAATATTTGTTCAATTTGATCGCTACCAGAGCCGAAACACAACTGTAGGCTGTCACCCAAGTCTCGTGAGATGCAGATCACCAAGCCCAAGGAAAAAGCATGGAAATCAGACACCATTCCCTCACTCAATGCTGTTTGTCCCTGATTTTCACACTGTGAACTCTTGCTCTGAGGTAGCCCCAACACTGCAAAGTTCATTGGTTTCAAATCTGGGGATCGGGGAGTCCATTCTACGTGTCTCCTATGGTCATAGTGAAAACATTACACAGAAACAAATCCGCCTACATTGTAGGACTTCTGGGACATTCTGTATATAAAATAAACATTTAAGTCGCTTAGATGAGTTAACAGAAATATATACGGTCGTTCAAAGTTCAGTAAAGAATTTTTATTTTCATAGAAACTTCTATTACAATAGTTTCTCTAATGTTACTTATAGCAAAAATGAAATACACAGTAATTAAAGCCTTCTATGCCCAAGGTTGCGGGTTCGATCCCGGGCCAGGTCGATGGCATTTAAGTGTGCTTAAATGCGACAGGCTCATGACAGTAGATTTACTGGCATGTAAAAGAACTCCTGCGGGACAAAATTCCGGCACATTCGGCGACGCTGATATAACCTCGGCAGTTGCGAGCGTCGTTAAATAAAACATAACTTTTTTTTTCTAGTGGTTATTTCTGGGATGAAGTTTATAAAAATACTAACATAAACATAATTATACAGAGTGTTCATTAAGTTTGGGTTCGATTAATTAAAATGTCTCTCAGTAAAATGTAGGCCTACAGCAGAGTCTGTCGGAAGCATTTCCAATTCACTGTGGGCTAAAGCAAGGAGATGCACTATCACTTTTGCTTTTAACTTCGTTTTAGAATATGCCTTTAGGAAAGTCCAGCAAAACGAAGAGGGTTTGGAAATGTACGGGTTACATCAGCTGCTTGTTTGTGTAGATAACGTGAATATGTTACGAGAAAATCCACAATGTATTAGAGAAAACACGGAAATTTTACTGGAAATAATTAAGAAGATAGGTTTGGAAGTAAACCCCGAAAAAACAAAGTATATGATTATGTCTCCTGACCAGAACATAGTACGAAATGCAAACATAAAAATTGGAAATTTATCCTTTGAAATGGTGTAAAAATTGAAGTACCTTGGAGCAACAGTAACAAATATAAATTACACTTGAGAGGAAATTAAATGCAGAATAAATATGGGAAATGCTTGTTATTATTCGATTGAGAAGCTTTTATCATCCAGTATGCTCTCAAAAATGCTTAAAGTTAGAATTTGTAAAACAGTAATATTACCGGATCTTCTGTATGGTTGTGAAACTTGGACTCTTACTTTGAGAGAAGAACAGAGGTTAAGGGTGTTCGAGAATAAGATGCTGAAATATTTGGGGCTAAGAGGGATGAAGTTACAGAAGAATGGAGAAAGTTACACGACGCAGAACTGCACACATTGTATTCTTCACCTGACACAATTAGGAACATTAAATCCAGATGTTTGAGATGAGAAGAACATGTAGCACGTATTGCGGAATCTAGAAATACATATAGAGTGTTAGTTGGGAGGCCGGAGGGAAAAAAGAGCTTTGCAGAGGCCAAGACGTAGACGGGAGGATAATATTAAAATTAATTTGATAGAGGTGGGATATGATGATAAAGCCTGGATTAATCTTGCACAGGATAGGGACCGATGGCGGGCTTATGTGAGGACAGCAATGCATCTCCGGGTTCCTTAAAAACCATTTGTAAATAAGTAACATCGACTTATAATGATATATTGCAATACAAGTGTGGTAAGTGCGTTATAACAGGATAGAGGAAAAGTTTGAATTTTATTACATACTATTTTTTGGACGATCGTCATTAATGAATAAATAAATATATTATTAAAACGTATTAAGTATTAATATCAATTTATTTCGCAATGAAAAATTACTTAGAAACAGAAGACTGGCATGTGGTTGTTATGCTATTACGTATGTTGTTTATTATGACAGTTAATTGTTTTTTAATGGTTGGCATTATATAATAAAGTAATTAGACTAAATATTTTTAATAATATCTTCATTATGGATGAAGAATTAGTTGACGTAGAAGAAGATCACGAGATAGTGGAAGCATGAACACGCTGATTTAGTTCCGGTAAAGTCAAGAGCACGACATGAGACAGCGTATAAGACATTTGTGATGCGACTAAATACAAAGAAAACGTGTTTTAGTAAGAAAAATTTATTTAGCTTATTTTTCAGTTCTGGAGAAGTTAATAATACCCCCAGCTCAAAGGAAGTGGACAACAGTGCTGGTATAACCTTCAATAACTGTACAAATTGTACTATTACTATTAATTGTTCAAAGTAAAGGTCTATGTTTGTAGTTCAATCTAACCGCACTCATAATTGTGCGTTACGTTTTCAAGAAAACAATTGTGTGTTTCTTTTGTTTCCATAGCAACCAGGCAACGTGTGGTAGGTCTATTGTCAACTTGTCAGACATGAAAACAGTGTTTGCAAGTCAAAAAATAATACAGGGATATCGTTTTATTTTTACTTCAATTTGTATTGTACCTGAGCTTTTTAATGTACTTCACTCCCACCCCCTCTACTAGAAAAACTTCCAAACGTCTTACACACAGAACCAAGGCCGCGTATGCAGTGTAAGTCGCATTACGGTCATAGAAAACAGTACTTAGGTGAGTATAGAACGTTCCAGAAATATGTTCGCGTTTTCCAGTGACGAAAGAGCTTTCAATAATGAATCATATTTTCCCACAAGTACTGTCGTCTGTTTGCCTACGTCGCATCCCGTTTTCCAACCACCCGTTTCTGCTCGCCCCTCTGTAAAGTCTAGTGACTGGGCTGTCTTAGCTGTTTTCTGAAAACATTAATTTCTGTTAGGAAATGGACGTCTACGTAATATTATAGAACTGTTTAAAATAACTTAAATAAAAGGGCCTCGTTATGTAATTAACTGTCACGTCATTTCCCTCCTTTCTACGACCCTGCGACAAAACCACTTGGTCGGACAGTAGATAGCATGTCTGATTTATCTTTTCGGATCGGGCAGAAGTGAAGATTGAATTTACAGTACGCAAGGCACTCTTTTATAGAGTAGGTACAGAATTATTTCAACATGAATTACTAGTACGAAGGACGAAACTGGTAATTAGAATTAGGTACCGGTACAATAGTCTATAGTGCGATAATATGCACAAAAGAACTGAAGCCTGTATCGAAATGAACGGCGACCATTTTCAAAAATGTCCTTAAATATCCATATTATAATTATTTTTCAATTTAACTTCATTCTCTATATTGTACGCTAATGTGCTGTAGGTAATATAATATACATTGCATAATGATTGCGTCCGAATGGATAGTTCAATTCGTGAGTAATAGTACATTATGCAACGAGCCTATAATGGTAGTAATTAAGACGCGAGTATGTTTGTTCGTGAAACGAGCGCAAGCGAGTTTCATAATTTTCATACGAGCGTCTTAATTACCATTATAGGCAAGTTTCATACGTCTTTTTATGCTCGACCATATTTCTAACTTTAAATTATTCATAAGTATTCATGTTATGGTTATCTAAATGAGGAGCAGAACTAACCTTCTAAATTGTGAGATGTGCGCAGACGCGAAAGTATTGATTTTTTCCGAGGAACGAATGTCATTGACCTTGATATAATCTAGAGAATAACATGAACATTAATCTTGATATAAACTGAAAATTGATTTACAATTGAAAAACGAGATGACAAATTGAATTTATTTGAATGTTATTTACAATTAACGATAATTATTATAGTAACAGCACATAACCTTCTGCGACAGTATTGGATTTCCAGCCTCCGTGACGTTTCGCTAGTTGTCTTTCGATTGCATATCCGAGAATAATCGATACTTGCGCTTTTATAATGCTACAATGGTGATTTCTCATTGGCTGAACAACTGAACTATAATGAATAGATGTACTTTAATGAGGTGCATTAAAGGGCTACTACCAGGTGTATAATTACTACAGGGACATCATTTTATTTTTACTTGCATTTTTATTGTACCTGCATTTCTGAATGTACTTCACTCTCACCCCTTCACTAATGTCCTTGCTCCCGTCAGACACACAAACTTACGGCCGCTGTTGCGTTCGAAGTCTTCAAGCAGTGAAGTAAACACTGCAGTGTATAGTGTGTTTCAGAAATATGGTTGCGTTTTCTATAGAAGGAAGAACCAATATTAATAATATCGCACTAAAAATTATATTGAAGAAACGATAAATTCAATTTCAGAGGATATGATTCAAAATGTTTTTAATAATAGTCTATGCGTAAAGAATTGAAGCCTGCATTGTAATGAACGGCAACCATTTTCAGCAACTTGTTTAAAAATTCATATTAGCTTATTTTGAATTGAGGTGGCTAGAAGCAAAGGAATGCTAGTGACATTTGTAATAACATGAGTTAAGTGCATCCAGTGTAAGCTAAAGTATCTAAAATTTTAGTGGCAAAGGGATATTTTAATCGCATCACACATTAAAATTTAAATAAAAATTTCACCGGTTTTACGAAAGCTTAAATATTTAATCCCCATTTTTTCAAAAGTAACTTAAGTGCACTTACAGCCCTTTACTTATGACCCCCTTAATTTAAATGAACTCTCTATATTGTATGTTAACATCAATAATTAACATTACATAACGAACATAGCCGCCTGAAAAGTTGAGTTTTTAGAAAAAAAATGTTACTACTCTACTGTATTTTGAAAATTCCGTAAAAGTGATCATCAAACTGAAAATCGTAATATCGTATTTCCCTACAACATAAATGGATACACTACTTTTCTCTCCTCCTATAGCTAGTAAAATGATTTGTTTACATATTGCACTTATAACATCAAACTCCTGTAATGGAAGGGGGCAACAGTGTTTCCGAGTATAGTCAGGTTAATGTTAAAAATGTTGGTAAAAATAAAGTGATGTCCCTGTACATTTCGGTATGGTCGAGCATAAAATTTTTAAATATCCATATTACGATTATTTTTAAATTTAACTTCATTCTCTATATTATACGCTAATGTGCTGTAGACAGTATAAATTACACTGCATAATTAATACGTCCGAATGGATAGCTCCGTTCGTGAGTAAAAACACTTATTGTTAATACTATACTGTATTTTGATTAAACGAAAACCTAATGAAAATTATCAAACTCAAAATTGCTATATTTCCTAATTTACGTAAATGGATGAACTACTTTTCTTCCCTCCTATACCTAGTAAAGTGATTTATTTTTATTTTACGCCAGTATCATCGAACTCCAGTCATGGAAGAGGGTCGCAGACAGTGTTTCCGGTTCTCAACCGTTAATCCAAAGGTATATCCAGGTTAATATTAGAAATGTTAGTAAAAATAAAGTGATGTTCCTGTACTTTTAAAACGAAGATGTGACAACTCGCTGACGAAATTTCAGCAAGTAGCGTTTTGTCTGTAGGCAGGGCGGATTCAAGGGGATCATGACAAGCGTGTTAAATTATATAATTTTATGTTGTCGTGACGCAATTCGCCATTAATACAGAAGCTGCAATCATCACAGAGGCAGCACTTCTGAGAACTAGGTGCTGTGCCAATTAGCATTACACAAAAACCATTTAAGAAGGGTAATTAAACAACATGGCAAGGACACTTTCCAAGCAAGCGACACTGTCAGAGAAGCACGGTTATTTCTGTCACAAATATGTGGTTCTTTACATGCAATTTAATATTTAGTACCTTGGTGGGGAATGTCAAGATTTCTGATTTACAGAGGGTCGTACTCAAAGTCATGACCAACACATTGCTATAATTTCAATTTCAACAATATAGGACTAACAAAAACGATTATATGATCATAATCTACAGACTTTGTCCCGCGCCATGGCGCTGGTTCGAGTCCTCATGGGGGAAGAAATTTTTCTCATGAAATTTCGGCCAGTGTATGGGACCGGTGCCCACCCATCATCGTGATGCACTTGGGGAGCTACGATAGGTAGCGAAATTCTGTTGCGAATGCCAGCTATTACGGCTGGGGGGGATCATCGTGCTAACCACACGATACCTCCATTCTTGTTGGATGATCGTCCACCTCTGCTTCGGCATGTGGGCGTGAGGCCAGCAGCCGGCTGGTCGGTCTAGGCCCTTCACGGTCTGTAGCGCCACGGATTATTATTATTATTATTATTATTATTATTATTATTATTATTATTATTATCATCATCAACAACAACAAGATAGGCCATTTGGCCTGTTTCGTCTCAGAAGTTGTCTTCCCAACGACGCCTAGGTCTGCCGATATCACGCACCCCTGTTGCAGATATTGCAGAACCTGTTTTACTAATCTTTCATCCGGCATCCGGGATATATGTTCCTTCCACTGAACTTGATTTTCTTCAATTCATTCAAACAAAAAATATTCAGGTGTGCTCTTATATCTTCACTTCTAATGTGATCTCTAAGAGTACAGCCAGCGACATATCTTAAGAATCTCATTTCAGCTGTCTCTATTATTCTTTTATCTCTTCTGTTCATGGCCCAAGTCTCAGCTCTATAAGCCAATACTGGTACTGCCATTGTTTTATAAAATTTTAAAACCGTGTCTCTTTGTGTTTTGTTTTTTTAGTGTTCGTTTTATGGTGCCACATATACTTTGAAATCTATGCACCTTTTGTTTGAGATCTCGCTCTTCATCGAAAGATATATCACACCCCAAATAATTAAAATGTCGCACCTGTTCTATTATTATTATTATTATTATTATTATTATTATTATTATTAATCTACAGACTTTACACTATGTATTGACATACTGCAACGTCATTAACTTCTATCATGTGATGGTTCGTTTCGATAGCGTGTTGTCATTGAATTCCTTGTTAAAGAGGAAAAATCTGCTGCTGAAATTCACCTCAGACTTCAGCGTGCATACGGAGATGTGTGCATGGGCGCCAGCAGTGTTAGGAGATGGGTGAAACATTTCGAAATTGGGAACACGAGCATCCAAGATGAACCTCGTAGCGGTCACCCTCGAACTGCCTCCACGGAACGCAACAAGGAAAGAGTTGAGTTCTGAGATTAGTTTAATTTCTTGAACTGGACAGACCATAAATGCTGTCCGCTATATTCAGACAGTTTTGAAGCTCCGTCGTGTATTGCGCGAGAAATGCCCTTGAAAGAAGATCATCCTGAAACACGGTAACGCGTGGCCTCACAGTGATGGTGTCACCGTGGAGAAAATCAGAACATTTGGGTGGGAAATTCTTCCGCAAACTCCCTACAGTCCCGACTTGGCACTCTCCGACTACCATCTTTTCGGTTCTGTAAAGGAGCAGCTGCGAGGCCAACGCTACGAGACGCTGGAGGACATCCGGAAAGCAGTGCGTCAGTGTCTTCGGGAAGATGAAACGGACTTCTACAGCAAGGGACTTTTAAAACTTACAGAACGGTGGGGAAAATGTGTGCAAAGAAATGGAGAATATATTGAAAACTGAGAGAAAAGTCTGTAGATTAAAATGATGTACCTGGTTTGTGTAAAAAAATAAAAATTAAGGTTTGTAACATGACTTTCAGTATGACCCTCGTATTATTATTATTATTATTATTATTATTATTATTATTATTATTATTATTATTCAGTACGTAGCATTGTGATTTTTCCCTCTTTGGTGATAACTGGTATTAGTTGGCAACACTGAAGAGACGGCCAAATTAGACTTTTAGGATGTTATTCATAGACATTTCGCTAGCCTGTGCTACGATCATGCTAAACTATCCCCGGTTATCGACTGATTACTTGTACAGGATTTATATCATATCATATCGCTAACACTGGCTTATGAATACGAAAAACTTTAGTTCGCTGATCATCCACCGGAAGCCCGCGCTAAGAATGTCTATGAATATGGCCCTATGGAACTACACTTACGAGATCCTCACTATATATAAAATAATTTAGCCGTTCACAAATGCACAATTTTAATATGTAGAAAAGTATACGCATTCTAATAAGATTTGGAAAAATTCAAGTTCTTAAAAAAAAAAAAAAAAGACAATTTGTCTAAAAAATATTCGTATACAGGGTGTAACAACTTTAATGTTTAGAATTTCTGGAACATGTTCCCTGACACATTCTACGTTGATTAAACCTAACATAACTATATCCGAAATTGAGAGGTTACAGAGATAACAGAGCTGGAAAAATACAACTTCTTGCAGCTCCAAGCATTATACCGTTTATACAAGGCCTATTTTATGGCATTACTAAGTAGAGATACATAAGAAACATTTGAAAAGCAGTGAATGAAGGAAATTTTACTTTTAAGAGAAATTAAATTAAAATTGTTTAGGTTGCTAAGGAAACGAAACAGACAACAGTTTAAAATAACAGTTGTGAGAAAAATAAACCGTATTGTGACTAGTCTTTTTATTGAGTTTTGACCATTAAAACATGCCTTTTGTGTACACACATCAGGAATACGACGACATAGTTTATGTGTATGGACTGTGTGATGGCAATGCAACAGCAGCTGTTTTGGCATATCAAGCACGGTTCCCAAATCGTAGGATTCCTAGTGCACAGGTATTTTCACGTGCCTATTGGCAAATTTCAAGAAGTACAGTATTTGGAATCTTAAGGACATTTTTTTTTCAACTTTGCACTGCTTCTTTCATACTCACAAGTAGTTGATATTAAAATGTAATATGGTACTAATAAAAATAATGACATAGACATGTCACTTTCGGAAATTGGTGTTACTTCTTTCAGTATTCAGCGATAAAATTAAACTCAAAAATTTAACTTTGGGGTACAAATGCTCCAAACCTATAGAACTTTGGATATAGGTATGTTAGGTTTAATCGACGTAGAACGTGTCAGGGAACATGTTCCAGAAATTCTAAACATTAAAGTTGTTACACCCTGTATAGATGAGGCACCTGGAGTGTATTAAGTAACAAATGAACGCAGAAATAGATTTTCATGCCCTTCTCATAATGCAGACCAATGTGCAGTATCGTTGCTAGGATACTCGTGAGTGGAAGGTAACAGAAGACTGCACGTAGCTCCTGACTGGAGTTGTTTTCCGTATTGTAGAAACCGGCCTCGAACGGGAGGCGTTGCAGCCCGGGGCCCGCGTTTCCAGGTAATGACAGACCTGCTAATTGTAATGAGGCCTCGCGAGGGTTCCCAGGACCCCGCGGCCCGTCTATTCGATATAGGTCAGCCCCTATTGTCCCCTATAATCAATTCACGAGCCCGTCCTGGTCTTCAGATATTCGTGCATTGCCTTCACATTTCACCGTCTTCTGTTCTCTTGTATATTCTTCCTGATGTTACTATCCCCTACTTCTCTCTCTGTGCTTTATTTCACTCTTCATTCTCATATTTTTCCTTCCTTTTCTCTTTTTGATATAGAATAGGTCCTACGTCCTTCCCTTCACCGAGTATAGGCACCCGTGTTGAAACAAAAGATTGCAGAATTTCCATGCTGACTGTAAAAACATTATGAGCTACAGCTGATTGCTAATGTTAGTATTACTAGTTAGATCATGAACCAATTTAACTTGTATGACCAGGTCAAATGACACCAAGATTCAAAAACGGGCTCTCAAGCGTTGTCGTAATAATTCAACATTAAAATGGGACACACTCACGGACAGGAGAACAAGAATTCGATTATGTGCAATGTTCAAAACATAAAGAGGTGAGCCTGCCTGGAGAGACATAAAAAATAGGTTGCAGCCGCCAAATCACTCTTCAAGAAACGAGGCATATAGGCATAAGGACTTTACTAATAAACGGTAGTATATTATACACACTATTTAAAGGGTGTAATTAATGTTTTGTTATCTGAAGTGTTGTATCAGTGAAGAAGTGTGTTATGTTAGTGAAGTGTGTTGTGTCAGTGAAGTTTTATACTTTATTGTGGTAATGCAAAGTATTTGAACAGTGATATGTTTTTGTAGTGTTAGTGAAATCAGGATAGTATCAGTGAAATGTATCGTAGTTCCAGTGCAGTGAGTGGTATAGCGCTGGCCTTCTGTGCTCGAGGTTGCGGGTTCGATCCTGGCCCAGGTCGATGGCATTTAAGTGTGCTTAAATGTGACAGGCTCATGTCAGTAGATTTACTGGCATGTAAAAGAACTCCTGCGGAACAAAATTCCGGCACACCGACGATGCTGATATAACCTCGGCAGTTGCGAGCGTCGATAAATTAACCATTATTTCTTTCTTTCTTTTTACTTTCTTTCTTTATTTCTTTCTTTTTACTTTCTTTCTTTCTTCCTTTCTTCCTTCCTTCTTTTGTTTCTTCCTTCCTTTCCTTTCTTTCTTCCTTTCTTCTTTCCTTCCTTCCTTTCTTCTCTCCTTTCTTCCTTCCTTTCTTCCTTCCTTCTTTCCTTCCTTCCTTTCTTCTTTCCTTTCTTCCTTCCTTTCTTCATTTCTTCTTTCTTTCCTTTCTTCCTTTCTTCCTTCATTTCTTCTTTCCTTCCTTCCTTTCTTCTTTCCTTTCTTCCTTCCTTTCTTCCTTCTTTCCTTTCTTTCTTCCTTTCTTCCTTCCTTTCTTTCCTTTCTTCCTTCCTTCCTTCCTTTCTTCTTCCTTTCTTCCTTCCTTCTTTCCTTCCTTTCTTCCTTCCTTCTTCCCTTCCTTTCTTCCTTCCTTCTTTCCTTCCTTCCTTCCTTCTTCTTTCTTCCTTCTTTCCTTCCTTCCTTCCTTTCTTCCTTCCGTCCTTCTTTCCTTTCTTCCTTCCTTCCTTTCTTCCTTTCTTCTTTCCTTCCTTTCTTCCTTCCTTTCTTCCTTCTTTCCTTCCTTCCTTCCTTTCTTCCTACTTTCCTTCCTTCCTTCCTTTCTTCCTTCCTTTCTTCCTTCCTTCTTTCCTTTCTTTCTTCCTTTCTTCTTTCCTTTCTTCCTTCCTTTCTTCTTTCCTTTCTTATTTCCTTCCTTTCTTCCTTCCTTCCTTTCTTTCTTCCTTCCTTTCTTTCTTCCCTCCTTTCTTCCTTCCTTTATTTATTTATTTATTTATTTATTTATTTATTTAAGATATATGGATCGTATACAGACACTAAGAGGAAGGCGGTAGAATGAGAAGATTGGATGATGCTGCGTTTGCTGTGAAAACTCTGCCCTTGTGCAGAAAACTATGACCGAATGAAATAGAAATCACGTCAAATAAAACACAGAAGGGATGAGAAACTAAAATAAAAAAAATAAATAAATAAAGCATTCAGAAAGGAAAGAATAAAAAAAAAAAAAGTTGAACACACAGTAGGTGATATGTCGGGCCACGGATTGAAAACCCCAATGGTGACTGCATTGACAGATGGTGCAACAAGCTCCTGATTGTAATAAGGAATTAAAATTTTGCTGGTGGCACCCAGTGCGTAATGACAGGAGTTGGGGGAGGGGGGCAGATTCTCAGAACGCGGCCACTCCGCAGCTAATAAGCGAGATGGAACTACACTGAATACGTAATTAAAGTTGGACTGCCGGCTCTTGTGTGCTTCTTGTCTTGAGGACTGCAGAGCCACTTTGTCGAGCTATTTAGCGGCCTGAGAAATTACACTCATGCATAATGGAGCTTCAAATTAGCTCCAGAAGCAGCAAAGCGATCCTAGCAGCACCTACGCTGAAGATTTAGCTGAGTCGTCATCTTACATACGTTTCCTAGCAACGGATTCTTTCGATAAAAACTTAAACAAAAGACACAGAATTAAAAGACATCCATTACCTCTATCTTTGCAAAAGTTACTTATGGAGTAGGTGAAAGAAGGCGAAGAGGTAAAATCTTTATGGTTACAATCAGAAATGATATCATTGAACTTAGATTTTAATTTAGTGCGGTATGATCGATTCTAAAAAAAGTGCCTGCGTTTCAAACTGTGTGAAAGAGTTTTCTACAGATAGGGACTTAACATTGGAAATTAATTTTGTTTCTTTTTTTTTGTAAATACTTCGTTCCTCTTTACGTTTCACGCGACAATTTTATAACAAAAATAGTTAAGGGACTAAAAAAACATTGAAATGCACTAACAACTGTTATATTTTCTTAACAAGTTCACAGAAATTAATTAAATACAAATTTAAAATGCAATGTCATTCGCTTTATTCAATATAATTAAAACTTCTTTTTCTACAGTCAACTATTTTTCTGTTGTACGTAACGTGAAGTTTCATAGGGCCGTGGTACAAATATCATAAAATTAAATAACATAATTATATATAAACATAATTTGGGTATGGATAATATTAATTTATCACTATAAAGCTATTATGATAATACGAAAAATTTATTGCTGGTTATATTGTAATAATTAAAATATGAGAGTTTCCATATATGACAATCAACAATGCATACCCTGAAAAGTCAAATTAAGACCGTAAATGATTAAAATGGCTACTACAAATCAACAGCAGGCACAATGTGTTCTTTGGTATGCTAAATTTGAGAGTGTTAAAATAGTTCAAAGGAAATTTCGACGTGAGTATGGTGTGCGTAATGCATCTAAATACGATTCCATAATGTTGTGGTATCGAACATTTGTAGAAACAGGTTCTGTGTTAAAAAAAACATGCAGGAGGTCGCAGGCGAAACCCAGTACGAGAAGCAACTATCTCTTGGCTTGGCCCCCAAACAGTCCAGATCTAACCCTTCCTGACTTCTTCGTGTGGGGTTTTGTTAAATACATTGTCTATTCACAGAAACCCAGGAACATTGATGATCTGAGAGTAAAAATTACTCAAGCTTTTCAACAAATCACCCCTCTTAAGTTACAACGGACACGGGCTGAATTGCATCACCGTTATGAGTTGTGCAGGGTGCGCAATGGGGGTCATGTTGAGCTCTGAGGAATCTGCCATCTTTCAGTGTTGTATGCACAAATTTTCAACAAATTAAGTTCAGTAGTAAATGTTTTACGGTGTTTTTATTTTGTCCATACCCAAACGGATCACTCTGTATATGTGCATATATCTGAAATTTCATTTATATTGGAGGATATCGAATTTTCTACTGCATGACCCCTGACCCCTATAGCCCGCTAAGAGGTTAAAATCAGGGAAAAATAATCTTAAAATTGTATTATGTGCCCCAAAAACTCCAGGATAACAAATTTAACTTTTAATAGAGGTCTGCAGATTTTCCTCCTCAGGAGTCTCTCAATGGGATGTCAGAATGATATAAAATTCTTCCTTCTTTCATAGTAAAGGAAATCCGTGGCACTACAGCCCATGAAGGGCCAAGACCAACCAACCGGCTGCTGGCCTCACGTCCGAATGCTGAAACAGAGGTGGACGATTATCCAACCAGAATGGAGGTATCGTGTGGTTAGCACGATGATCCCTCCAGCCGTTACAGTTGGTTTGCGAAACCGGATTTTCGCTACCTATCGTATCTCCACAAGTGCATCACGATGATGGGTGGGCACCGATACCTTACACTGGCCGAAATTTTATGAGAAAATTTCTTCTCCCATGAGGACTCGAACCAGCGGGCATTCCGTAACGCGAGTTCTAGGCAGGATGCTTTCGACCATGACGCCACGGCGCGGGACTCCTTCTTTCATAACAAATTAAAAAAAATAAGAAAGAAAAATGTTTTCAAATATGATGGGTTAAATGCAACAATGGCGTAAGTCAGATCTCTCTGTATTTCAAGTTATGAATGTCAAAAACATTGTGAACTTTTATCTCGTATTTAAACTATCAAGCAACATTATACAAATAGCCGTTTGCATTATATTTCAACACATTTTTCATCCGCAGAGACCGCAAAAGTTAAAATATCTCACTTCTTACATTTGCTGACTTACGCCACTGACATTTATGCACACATACATACATACATAAATACATACATACATACATACATACATACATACATACATACATACATACATACATACATACATACAGACAGACAAACAGACACACACAAAATTTTATTTTTATACAGTGTGATTAAAACAAAATATTAACATTTATATGGGTCATTTAGTTGATAATTATGTGACTCGACTGAGCCCATTGTTGTGTTAATTTATTTCAAATACATGATATTTGCATGGTTTCCATGGAGACCAACTGAAGTCCGTTGTGTAATACATAACGGTTCATTTGACTCACAATATATTCACCCATATAAGTAAATATTTTAAATCACCCTGTATTATCAGACAATACAATAATATTTATAAAAAAAAAATCTGGCTCGTATACCAACGTACAACATAAGCCCGTTACGTCATGAACAGTAAGAAATTCAGGGTGGTGTACCGCTGATATGAGTATCAAGGCGACACGAGAAGGTAACGCTAATCCGATAGAGAGTTCATTAACACCTGTCGGGTTTATAAGAGGCGGAGAAGTGGGGAGGGGTGAGGAACTCTATTGTACACAAAAATGTTAGAAACAAATTGACGTCGACCGTTAGGTTCCCCCGCTCCGATAAACCAAGCATTAAATTGCAAACTGCAGCTGAATGCAGGCAATACATCCATTTAGGGAAAAATAAAAGACGAGAGAAAATTGATTACACTTCCGGTGCGTCGGCGAGCCTGGAACACATGGCAACAGCTTCTCTCACGGTTTCGAGGACGTGAGAATACGGGTTCTATAATCGCACTTTTAAGGATAATATTTTACAAAGAAATATCAATTCGTTCAGTACTGGAATTAATAAATATGGAAAATTTTCGAATATAATACATAAAAATCCGTATCATCAGGATGAAACTATTTTCGATGTACATAATAATTGGAAATCATTTGATATGGACCCAAGAAAAATAAGGTAAAATTGCGTTCGCGAGAACATTTTTATAATGGCAAAAATAACCGGTGTGATTTCATGGACTTGTACTTGTAAGTTATGCAAATCATTTCATTCAGACCAATCACTCACTACATCGTAGCTCAGCAATTATTTCAAGTTCCTTATCGATTAGGCATAACAAACATGTGTGCAGTGAAAACAGGCGCTAACATCAATTAATATGGCTTCTGAAAATTTGTATTTTTATGACTTTTATTAATTTAGTTTATATAGAATTTTACTCCATATATATATATATATATATATATATATATATATGTGTGTGTGTGTGTGTGTGTGTGTGTGTGTGTGTGTGTGTGTGTGTGTGCATAGGCCTATAGAACTTAAGTGCATCGGTACTATGCATATTGAACTTGAGTGGGTGAATTCAGTGTACACAGAAAATCAGCGGATCGATTGAGTATACATATATAAATTCTGTGGATTAATTCAGTGTATACACAACTTCAATGGATCGATACACTGTTGAAGTGTATTCAACCCGTGTGGATAAATAATTCAGTTATATAGCAGAGCATTATGCACATCAATTCAATGTTTATAGAAATTTGGTGGATAAATACAACGCACTACATTGAACTGGAATGGATAAAATCAGTGCATATATAAATTCAGTACATCAATTAGTGTGCAAAGAAATTCAATAGATCGATACAGTTTGCATCGAACTTGAGTAGATGAATTATGTATGTATGTATGTATGTATGTATGTATGTATGTATGTATGTATGTATGTATGTATGTATGTATGTATGTATGTATGTATGTATGTATGTATGTATGTAAAATGTTATGATTTATTTAACGGCGCTCGCAACTGCAGAGGTTATATCAGCGTCGCCGGATGTGCCGGAATTTTGTCCCGCAGGAGTTCTTTTACATGCCAGTAAATCTACTGACATGAGCCTGTCGCATTTAAGCACACTTAGATGCCATCGACCTGGCCCGGGATCGAACCCGCAACCTTGGGCATAGAAGGCCAGCGCTATACCAACTCGCCAACCAGGTCGACTGTATGTATGTATGTATGTATGTATGTATGTATGTATGTATGTATGTATGTATGTATGTATGTATGTATGTATGTATGTATGTATGTGTCAGTGGATCAGTTCAGTTTATATACTGTAGAAATTCAGTAGATCGATATAGTGTATTTACTGTACATTGAAATTTGATGAAGTTAGTGTAGGCCTACAGGCTATAGAACATCAGTGGCTCAATTCATTATACAGGGTGATTCATGAGAATTTACAGTCACTTACGGAGCTTATTTCCGAGCAAAAAATGTCATATAAGCATTTGTCCCAATCTCAATACTTTCAAAGCTACATTAATTTGTGAGTTGTTAGTAAAATACCTTTTTTCTTTAGTTTTAAGGGTAAAAAAATGTTAGAAATAGAGAATGAACTATTCAGAAGTGTCATTTCTTTAACTGGCTAGTGTTATGAAGCTAAAAGTGTGTTGTTAATTGCTTTGTACAGGTTTTATTTTTCAAATTTTAACTAAAAACGACATCATTCTTACACACTTATCACAAAAATTATTACAAATCATACGACTTTAGAAACTTGACTGTTTAGAGTTCAATTATACATCCTAATGTAGAGTCTTAAAGAATTTACAAGAGTGGCGTGATTTGTAACAATTGTTGTAATGAATGCGTAAGAAAATATAATTTTGTAGTTAAAAAAAATCTGTATGAAGCAAATATGAAATTCACAAGATATGTTTAGCTTCATAATACTAGCTGATTAAAGAAATGATACTCCTGTATAGTTCATTCTTTACCTGTAATATTATTTTACCCTTAAAAGTCAAGAATAATGCTACTTTACAAACGACTGCAAATTACTGTAATTCTGAAAATATTGAGATTAAGATAAATGTTTATACGAAATTTTTTGCTCAGAATGTCTTCGGAAATAAGCTCTGTAAGGGACGGTAAATCCTCGTGAATCACCCTGTATATAGAACTTCAGAGGTTCAATTCAATGTACATTTTATAATTTTTAGAATGTATAACGCATGAATCATAGTTTTCGGTTCTCGGTAGTCGGCTAAAATCCACTACTGATGCACAGTGTTTTACTATGTTTTCGTTTTTAAGACGGTGAAGCGAAAAGGATATGTGCGGGGCTATCTCCTTTCCTTTTTCGTATACAAAACACATCCAAATAAAATTCTCAACACACAACTCAATTTCAGAACACACACACTCTTTGACTCCACATTACACTACACAAACACACCGCCGCAGGAAATAAAACAAAAGACGTCAAGACCAGCAACAACCAGTTCTGATAATGGCCAATAGCAGACCGAAACATGTTAACAAGGTAACATAAAATTTAACACGTGAAAGTCATATAATACGTTTTCCAACGTGATTATTATAGGAGAAAGAAATTTGAGCGAGGAACAGTCAGTTATTGTCGGGTGACAGAAGATATAAGATGGGTTAGCTAGAATGCCTAAATTCAGTAAACCATTGAAAAGTAAACTTCATGCTTACGTTAGTGAATTTGGTGCCCATGTGTTTTCAACCGAAGGAACAGTTGTGTTATGTAAGGTTTGTGAAAATACAGTTAATCACGAAAAAAAAGTATTTTATAAGTCAAAATGTGTCACCTAAGAACTAAATATGTGAGTTATGTTGATATAATTTAAATTTATGCTCAAATATATTATGCCTTTTAAAAATAGATTTATAATGCCTTTTTCAAAGGTTATTGCGCCTTTTTTTTTTTACGTTTTTATTACTTTTTTGTCTGCCTATTTTAACTGTCATAAATGCGTAAACATCCGGGCTCTAAGAATAATAACGATTTTACTCTAAGTCACTCACATAATGTAAATAAAATCCTCAAATATTTCTCATCTCATCGACAATAAAGTTTGCGTTCATTTTTAACGAAATATAATACGAGTCTTATTACGAGGAAAGAGAAATTGCTCCGAAAAAAAAACCTTCTGCTCACTGAATATAAGACAGGTTTTAAAATATCACTTTAGTGAGATTCGAATCATTGTCTTTGAGGTAGAAAGCCAATGCACTAACGTTGCTCGTGACAGTGAACGTCACGTAAATGGAAATTTCTTGCTGGACGGTCAATTCTGTTCGTTGTAGGCCGCCACTCGCTTCCTGCTGATAGCGCTTCTGGCCTTGTGATAGCGGCTAACAAGTATTTAATTACCTGAGGGAGAGTTCCATCAGTTTCTCATTACACCCAGTCACTATGCGACTCCCAGAAGTGTACAGACGGAAGTGAACTTCATTAGTGACCATTTAAAAATAGAAAAGAACAACTGCCATGGAGGGGACACATTCTTTATTACACTACGTCTTACACGTTTCCCAACTATAGTATTCAGTACCATCAACATGTTGAGAATTATTATATTACCGTTTACAGTTCATTTTTGTAACAAAATGTTAATTTTTGCGATCTCGGATGATGCATCTCTGGCGTTATTAGCCGAATGTGGTATCTGTACGATGGCACTCCAGCTCACTTTAGTCTGAGGGTCCGTCATTGAATCGTCATTTTCCACAAAGACGGATTGGTCGTGAGGGTTACATTAAATGGCCTGCCTGATCGCCAGATTTAAATCCATTTAGTAGCCTATGTGTATGAATTAATCAACCTATATTATATTTGTATTCTATAATTTTGAAATATATATTAGTCCTACTTTGCACGTGCGATATTATTCTTCTCTAGTGTTAATATTATATTATATAATTCCATTGCCGCTGTACTTATATTTTAGTTCCTATTTTATTTTACTTATTTATTTATATTATTATTATTTTTTATTTTAATATTATATCTGAACTGCGACCGAGCACGAGCGCTGCTCATTCGGTCTCAAATTTTGTTAATACTACTGTATCTTCTTTTTATATTGCTTGTATTATTTTATTTGTATTTCTCTTTGTTTGTTTTGTAATTATATTTCTTTATTCCGTATATTTGAAATAAATAAATTGAAATTGAAATTAGTTTTTATTTCTGATGATATTTGAAGTCATAATTTATGAAAGTTCTGTAAATAATATTGACGTTCTGAAAGGTCCTAAATGGATTTTAACAAATACGAAACACTCAGGACATTTCAACAGAGAATTGCAAAGCATGGAACACAAGGTCAGGGGTTGTATCGATGCAGAAGGAGATCACTTTGAGCAATTTTTGTAATAAGTTACTTAATGTTACACTTGAACCACAGTCTTGTACATACAGTCACGAAGCTTGAGTTGATGAGAGTACTAGAAACAATAGACTGTGCCGGTACTATTTCGCATTGTCTGTGATGAGGCGATATTAGCGATCCTAGTGGTTAGCAACTATCTATGGATGCATATTTCCTACGTATTGAGCTTCGTGACTGTATATACTAGACTGTGCTTGTACTATGAGCTTTTTAATTGACAATAAAGTAGCTTAACTCTGAAACTAAGCATTTTCAGGACCATGTTCTTATGGAAATTCTCAATATTTTGTTGTTAGGAATGTCTCCAAAATATTTGATATCAATTTGCATACACCTGTATATGAAGATAAATGTAAACAAGACAAGACCAAGGTTATAGGAAGAAAAATAAAGAAGATAAACGTGCTTATACTAAATGAGGCAGTAGACCAAGTGGACAGCTTCAAATACTTGGGGTGTACTATAAGCAGTAACATGAACTGCTGCGAAGAAGTTAAAAGGAGAATACCAATGGCAAAGGAAGCTTTTAATAGAAAAGTAGTATCTTCTGCGGACCTCTGGAAAAAGAACTAAGGAAGAGACTAGTGAAGTGCTTTGTGAGGAGTGTGGATTATTATTTATTTATTTAGTAGGTTATTTTACGACGCTTTATCAACAGCTTATGTTATTTAGCGTCTGAATGAGATGGTGATAATGCCGGTGAAATGAGTCCGGGGTCCAGCACCGAAAGTTACCCAGCATTTGCTCATATTGGGTTGAGGGAAAACCCCGGAAAAAACCTCAACCAGGTAACTTGCCCCGACCGGGAATCGAACCCGGGCCACCTGGTTTCGCGGCCGGACGCGCTGACCGTTACTCCACAGGTGTGGACAGGAGTGTGGAATTGTATGGGGCAGGAACATGGACATTAGGAAGCGACTAGAAACATTTGAAATGCGGGTATGGAGAAGAATGGAACGTGTGAAGTGGACAGAGAGAATAAGAAATGAAGCTGTGGTGGTAAGAGTGGGTGAAGAAAGAAGTATGCTGAAACTGATCAGGAAGAGAAAAATAAATTATTTGGGTCACTGTTTCAGAAGAAACTGCCTACTGAAGGAATGGTAAACGGGAGAAGAGTTCGGGGCAGAAGAAATCAAGTGATAGACGACATTAGGATGCATGGATCATATGCAGAGACTAGAAGGAAGGCAGAAAATAGGAAAGATTTGAGAATGCTGGGTTTGTAGTGAAAGACTTTTCCTTGAGCAGAACATTATGTACAATATGTATGTACATATGTATTAGGTATATATATATATATATATATATATATATATATATATATATATGTATATATATATATATATATATATATATATATATATATGTATAAGTACACCATCTACATAAAACATTCTTAATGCAACAAAAATACACAGCAATAATTTTGAAATCAACTAACATATTTTTATTCTCTTTGCTGTACAAGATTGACATATGTTGGGAGTCCAGTTACAGTATTACCACACGTAGGATCTTTAAGTTCTTATGGACGTTCTTTATACATTGTCCTTTACTTAACCCCACACAAAGAAAAACAGAGATAAATCTGGTGACCGCTGGAGTCAAGAGATAGGATTCTTTGCAAGAAATTGTTGTATTGTTGCATTCTATTCAACATATCCGCTGCAAAATTTATCTTTTCTCTTGTCCCCTTTTTTAATACCTACCTGCAAAATTCTTATTTCATTTTCTTGGTTTAATTGCTTTCTTCTAATACTGTACATTGAGAAGGCCTGTAAAATGTATATTTCCGTCATACTGTACCCCCTACCCCCAAAACAAACAGGATTGCACACACCCCCACCTTCACGCTTAGTAATTTCACATCAAAGTTCGAGGGTTGTCTGTGAACACGATTTCTTAATTACTCCACTCGTATGGACCAACCCCCCAACGAGCGGGGTTTGGGTCCTGGTGAAATTACGGGCTGGATACGGGCATCCGGCAGAGACCGGCAATTTCCCGTAATTACCCGTCCTCATCTGTATGCGCAAGCGCGCTCCAAATTAATAAATAAGAGGTTCTCGGCAAAAACGGCGTTCCCACCGACCTGCAGTTAATTAGAATGTAGAGCGTTCAGGATACGCACGTAGGTGTCAGCACTTGTAGTGCAGTGTCGTGTAGTCATTTGTCTCCCATTTCGTGCCCAATCTACACAAATGATCACGAGATAATTGTGACAAGAGCTCCATTACACGTATTTAAATTAATGCACCGTGTCGTCTACAACTTACTTTCCACTTCATTCGATTAAAATTCTTGGGTTTCACAGCTCCAGTCGTAACCATAACAACGATATTCTGCTGGAAAGACAAATGAAAATCTGATATTATAATCACAATTTTGCTAAGAGGTGTCGCTTATTCCTTTCTACACACAATCCACAAAACAAACATCATTATTATTATCATTAATTATTATTATTATTATTATTATTATTATTATTATTATTATTACTTACAAATGGCTTTTAAGGAACCCGAAGGTTCATTGCTGCCCTCACATAAGCCCGCCATCGGTCCCTATCCAGTGCAAGATTAATCCATTCTCTATCATCATATCCCACATCTCTCAAATACATTTTAATATTATCCTCCCATCTATGTCTTTGCCTCCCCAAAGGTCTTTTTCCCTCCGGTCTCCCAACTGACATTCTATAGGCATTTCTGGATTCGCCCATACGAGCTACATGACCTGTCCATCTCAAATGTCTGGATTTAATGTTCCTAATTATGTCAGATGAAGAATACAATGCGTGCAGTTCTGCGTTGTGTAACTTTCTCCATTCTCCTGTAACTTCATCCCTCTTAGCCCCAATTTTTTTTCCTAAGAACCTTATTCTCAAACACCCTTAATCTCTGTTCCTCTCTCCAAGTGAGAGTCCAAGTTTCACAACCATACAGAACAACCGGTAATATGACTGCTTTATAAATTCTAACTTTCAGATTTTTTGACTTCAAACTAGATGACAAAGCTTCTCAACCGAATAATAACACGCATTTCCCTTATTTATTCTGCGTTTAATTTCCTGCCGAGTGTGATTTATATTTGTTACTGTTGCTCCAAGATATGTTCCAGATGTGAATCGATTTTATGAAGGAGATTCATTACAAGTTCTTCCGACAGCCGGAATCGTTTCTTGAATTCACCATCATCATATAACAAAACGGTTATTTGTCACGAAATTTTCGCTGTCGTATCGACATTAATATTTCGTCTGGAGACGATGATGAAAATGATGATGATGATGATGATGATGATGATGATGATGACGACGACGAAGAAATGTTCCATCTTGTTATTAATACAATATTCACTAGTAATCTGTTTACACTTTCGCCATATTGTAGGCTATATTTATCGAGCAGATAAAAAGTTGTCTATTTTTCGAGAGATTAGTTATTCAGATATTTATACATAAGATCAGCGGTCGGCATTTCTTGACTCGAGAGTCAATCCCTTAACACACAAGCAGGGCGCAGGGATAAGGCGTAGGGTTGTAAAAATACGGTTTAATACTGTTGAATACATAAAGTTTTTGTTTTAAACCGTTTAAAACCCTGCAAGAATGGTTCATTTCAGGAGCATAGTATCAAAGTGAGACAACTCCATTTTTTTGCGATTTCGAGATATCGATTGTTTCTCATAGAATTTTGTGTGCTGAATGCGATTCTGGAACTGTTTAGGTTCAAAAAACGGACAGAATAGAGCGAAAACAGCACTTAATTGTGCGCTTTAGAATCAAAATGTAGACAACTCCACTGTGGCTTGGTTTCAAATTAGTACAATTCATTCGGTAGCCAATGAGAAGCTCACATTCGGACCAAATTTTTCCATCACTCATCGCGAATCCAATATGGCTGTTTGTTTATACAGGGTGATTCAAAACCTCTGCGAAAACTGAGGGGTGATAGATCTAACAATAAGGAACTCTTTTTGTTAAACAACCTATGTCTTTTGATGCGTCGTTTCTAAGTTACTGTTGAAAATGTTTTTGCGCGGGCGTACGTCAATGAATGCGAATGTGTGCACCCCTGTTTGTTTGTTGAGATGTTTGTAAGAGACGAGAAGGGTTGTTGTTATTTGCTTACGTTTAATGTTCAATACCTTTTCCTTTCAGTTCAGTCTAATCATCAATTGAGAATGGATGTCTACGCGGTCTTCCACCAATGCTCCGGGGACGAAGAGACCCATCGTCTCGAAGGCGCTGATAAAGTCGAGCAAACATTGTGTGGTGGGCGTGATTTCTGTTTCGAAACTGTTGTTTGTACATGTGTAGAGCTCTTCTTCCGTTTCCGCGAGCCTCCCCATAACACATTATCATGTCGGCTAACTCGGGAAAAGTTTAGACATTAATTCTCAATTGATGATTAGACTGAACTGAAAGGAAAAGGTATTGAACATTAAACGTAAACAAACAACAACAATCCTTCTCGTCTCTTACAAACATCTCAACAAACAAACAGGGGTCCACACCTGTGGAGTAACGGTCAGCGCGTCTGGCCGCGAAACCAGGTGGACCGGGTTTGAATCCCGGTCGGGGCAAGTTATCTGGTTGAGGTTCTTTCCGGGGTTTTCCCTAACCCAATATGAGCAAATGCTGGGTAACTTTCGGTGCTGGACCCCGGACTCATTTCATCGGCATTATCACCTTCATTTCATTCAGACGCTAAATAACCTAGATGTTGATACAGCGTCGTAAAATAATCCAATAAAATAAAATAAAAAAACAAACAGGAGTGCACACATTCGCATATATTGATGTACGCCCGCGCAAAAACATTTTCAACGGTAACTTAGAAACGACGCATCAAAAGACATATGTTGTTTAACAAAAAGGGATCCTTATTGTTAAATCTATCACTCCTCAGAATTTGTTGCAGACGTTTTGAATCACCCTGTATAATCGATTTGTGGATGAATAAGTACTGTTTTACGTAAATTTGCTTTGAAACCGAGTCAGACGAGACTTGGATTCAAAAGTAGGCAATTTCGCTTTAAATATGGCTTCGTTTGATTTCAAAAACAGACAACTTCACTTTAAATATGACTTCGTTTGGTTTCAAAAACAGACTTCACTTTAAATATGGCTTCGTTTGGTTTCAAAAACAGACAACTTCACTTTAAATATGGCTTCTTTTGGTTTCAAAAACAGACAACTTCACTTTAAATTGGCTTCGTTTGGTTTCAAAAACAGACAACTTCACTTTAAATATGGCTTCGTTTGGTTTCAAAAACAGACAACTTAACTTTAAATATGGCTTCGTTTGGTTTCAAAAACAGACAACTTCACTTTAAATATAGCTTCGTTTGGTTTCAAAAACAGACAACTTCACTTTAAATATGACTTCGTTTGGTTTCAAAAACAGACAACTTCACTTTAAATATGGCTTCGTTTGGTTTCAAAAACAGACAACTTCACTTTAAATATAGCTTCGTCTGGTTTCAAAAACAGACAACTTCACTTTAAATTGGCTTCGTTTGGTTTCAAAAACAGACAACTTAACTTTAAATATGGCTTCGTTTGGTTTCAAAAACAGACAACTTCACTTTAAATATGGCTTCTTTTGGTTTCAAAAACAGACAACTTCACTTTAAATTGGCTTCGTTTGGTTTCAAAAACAGACAACTTCACTTTAAATATGGCTTCGTTTGGTTTCAAAAACAGACAACTTCACTTTAAATATAGCTTCGTCTGGTTTCAAAAACAGACAACTTAACTTTAAATATGTCTTCGTTTGGTTTCAAAAACACACAACTTCACTTTAAATATGACTTCATTTGGTTTCAAAAACAGACAACTACACTTTAAATATGGCTTCGTTTGGTTTCAAAAACAGACAACTTCACTTTAAATATAGCTTCGTCTGGTTTCAAAAACAGACAACTTCACTTTAAATATGTCTTCGTTTGGTTTCAAAAACACACAACTTCACTTTAAATATGACTTCATTTGGTTTCAAAAACAAACAACTCCACTTTAAATATGGCTTCATTTGGTTTCAAAAACAGACAACTTCACTTTAAATATGGCTTCGTTTGGTTTCAAAAACAGACAACTTCAATTTAAATATGGCTTCGTTTGGTTTCAAAAACAGACAACTCCACTTTAAATATGGCTTCGTTTGGTTTCAAAAACAGACAACTCCACTTTAAATATGGCTTCGTTTGGTTTCAAAAACAGACAACTTCACTTTAAATATGGCTTCGTTTGGTTTCAAAAACAGACAACTTCACTTTAAATATGGCTTCGTTTGGTTTCAAAAACAGACAACTTCACTTTAAATATGGCTTCGTTTGGTTTCAAAAACAGACAACATCACTTTAAATATGGCTTCATTTGGTTTCAAAAACAGACAACTCTATGACTTAATTTCAGAGATGGACAACTCTACTTTTTAAACTTAAATTTCGACATGAATATTAATTTTAATCACATTTTGAGACAGCTGAAAAAATGTTTCTATGACCCATGAGAATGTTTAAAGAAATGTACGTAGTATAACGGTGACATTGGTTTCTAAGGATCTAGTTTTTCGCTTCTCCTGTAAAAAAAAAAAAAGCAAAAGTGGAGTTGTCCAACTTTGATACCAAACTCCTCATTTGATTCAGGGTATCAAGTAACTTTGGGTACTGGAAAGCTACACCTAATGCATACGCTTCAGGGGTTATCATAAAACAATGAACTGGATGAACCCAGAGACGTCTAGAAAGTAGGTTACTGATACGGGTGTATACTGTATAAAGTCCGACAGTGCTGCGTACGTAACTTACTCAGTCAAACCGAATAGTCTAGTGCTAATGAGTGGAATGAGTTCTCGATCGGAAGTGTAGAATCTTTTCGATACAAGACATGTCAATTGTAAGACAGGGGCAACTTGTATATAGTGTAAGACTAGTCATCATAATGTTCTGGCGTCATGATTAAACGAACATCTTATCAGATGTGGGCTTTGTCCTCAGTCTGTTAAACGGGTAACTTCGAATGATATATCGCAAGTAAATAGAACAAAAAGAAATACGTCAAAAGTTAATTTGCAGGTGTCTTCAAGGACACCACCTTCATCTACGCAATCATCAATACCTTCTGAGTCCTCTATCAGTGAACAACTTATGACAAATTCACTTCAACCCTCTTCATCCGGACGTACGGATACACATAAAAAAAAACATTAAGTGGAATAGACGACACCGTTGCTAGGGCCTATAGGTTATTTGTCTTTCCCCGCATTGAAATTACCAATCTAACCAATTTGTATCCGGTATTAAACATTTGTAGCCCATTTGAGTTGTGTGGATATAAAGGGAAAAGTTGGGACGGTGTCGAGTGTAGTTCCTGGGTAGCTCAGTCGGTAGAGCATTCGTGAGTTAAGCGAAGGGTCCCGGAATCGATACACGGTCCCGGAGCAATTTTTCCCTTGAAATTATTCAGTTTAAAACAAAGGTTTTCGTATTTTACCAAATATACACAACCGGTTTTAAACATCGGAGCAACTCTGGTAAGCCATAATTTGTTCATTCAACGTTCTATATTCCCCTTTGCTGTGTATTGCGGGTTGCATTTTATCTGGCGTAATGTTTACCGACTACTGCATTACACAAACGCTATCGTACATCTCGGCACAACTTATCCATTGTATAAAGCTATATCACACGTCCTGGAAAGCGGCCCTTAAGGATCTATTTGAACGCTGAGAACGGTTTCTCGTCTTTATTGTGCGTGTAAAATTTTAAGCAAACTTAACCATTACAAATAAAATATAATGAGAAATGCGCGTTAAAATTATTATTTATGCAATCCTAGCATTAAAACACGCTTGTTATCACGCCATAAATCGTGCACAATTGGCCTCATTCTGGCACTGGTGCCAGTAAAGATTACCTAGCAACTAGTATTCCACGACGTCATCACGGCCTTCACAATACAATTTTATATAACGTGCCCGTAAGAAAAAGCTTCAAAACACAACAACGAAATAACATTATCTTAGAAACGGTTACTTAGCAACCATGCAATATATTACGTTACATCCAGTAGACCTACTCATGTCTCTACTATGTCATAACATTGTTGTTGTTCAGTCAGCTGACCGAAAACAGGTCTGAACCTCACAAGTGATACAAACAAGGCTCCATTTATGAGGTAATTAGGCCAGGATATAATGGAGTAGGGTGGCCACTTCCTTTGTCCCTCCATTGCAGACTAGCTACATATTACACTAGTCAGACTTCACATGCATAGAAACAACTGTTATTCCTCTGTCACATATCGTCAAGTGAGATGGACTGTCTGATAATAGATGTACAGTAGTGGTAAAAAAACACCGGACCTACCCTTGTAGCTGATTTCAGAGCCTTGTTCAATTCAGAGCTCGACACTGGTAACTAAGGAACAAAAAAAAAAAGTTTTCTTCCCAGGCAGGATTCGAACCACGAAAGTCTTAGTTACCAGTCTATAGTGCTCTGGAGTGAACAAGGCTCTGAAATCAGCTACAAGGGTCGGTCCGGTTTTTTTGCCACTACTATACATATCAGCCAGAACCTTAATCAGAGATAGTCATAACATAACATTTTGTAAATTTATAATAGTTTTTTTTTACATATTTTAACGCTAGAATAGCATAAAACGTTGTATGTAACACGAGTATAATTTTCTTTAGTCCTAGAAAAACTCGTGAAAATTACCAAGATTATACACTAGTTACATAAATTACTATTATGCAAAGAAATACATACCGAAATAAAAGCATGTAGGCCTATAGATCCGAAATCAGGAGTTTTATTTCACTCAAAAATCAGACACCTAACAATGTTCAAAGAGCGAAAGGAAGGAAAAAATTAAACTCCGGACAACGACTGTACGTACCTCTATGTATATAACTCACCTATGTCAATATTCTTCATGTGAATTTTATGTTTTCTTGAGAGAGTCTTAATTTATGTGATAAACACGAAAGCAGTGTATTCTCAAAGTCCGCTAATTTCTAAACATGGCCAACTGATTGAGTTATTTCTTCGTTGTTTTTATACCTATGGATTTGACATTGCCATAAAGAACCTAAGTCTCATACCCAAAAAACACACGATAAATAAATAGGTAAACAGATAAATAAGTAACTAAATAAATATATAAATAACTAAATGAATAAATAAATAAATGAATTAATAACGAAATAAATAAATAAATTAATTAATTAATAACTAAATGAATAAATAAATAAATAAATAACTACATAAATATATAAATAAATAACTAAATGAATAACTAAATTAATGAATAAATAAATAATAAATAAATTGAATAAATAAATGAATAAATAAATAAACTAAATGAATAAATAAATAACTAAATGAATAAATAAATAATTAAATGAATAAATAACTAAATGAATAAATGAATGAGTAACTAAAAGAATAAATAAATGAATAAATAACTAAATGAATAAATAAATGAATAAATAAATAAATGAATAACTAAATAAATAGATAAGTAAATGAATAAAAAACTAAATGAATAAATAAATAAATGAATAAATAATTAAATGAATAAATAACTAAATAACTAAATGAATAAGTAAATAGCTAAATAAATAAATAAATATATAAATAAATAAACAAATAGCTAAATAAATAACTAAATGAATAAATAAATAAATAATTAAACGAATGAATGAATAAATAAATAACTAAATGAATGAATAAATAAATGAGTAAATAACTAAATGAGTAAATAACTAAATAAATAAATATATAAATAAATACATACATACATAAATAAATAATTGAATAAAAAGTAAATAAATAAATGATTAAATAAATAAAAAAATAAAAAATAAATAAATAATTAACTATATGAATAACTAAATAAATAAATAACTAAATGAATAAGTAACTAAATAAATAAATAACTAAATGAATAACTAAATAAATAACTAAGTAAATGAATAAATAACTAAATCAATAAATAACTAAATGAATAAATAAATAAATAATTAAACGAATAAATAAATAATTAAACGAATAAATAAATAATTAAACGAATAAATAAATAAATAAATAAACGAATGAATAAATAAATAAATAAATAAATAACTAAATGAATAAATAACGAAATGAATAAATAAATAAATAAATAAATGAGTAAATAACTAAATAAATATATAAATAAAACATACATCAATAAATAATAGAATAAAAAGTAAATAAATAAATAATAAACAGTTGTGGCTGTACAAGCCCGTTGCGCCGTTGGCAATAATTCCGTCTCGCTGTGTGCACAGCAGCTGAGTGTTCTGCAAAGTGAATCATTTATTGCTGTTATCTGGCTGTCACTTTCCATCTTGTTTCCGCACTTATATCCATTACTAGAGCTGATCCGTCCAGGTTTCCATTGCTAGGGAATTCTTTCTTCTCCCAAGCACCAAATTATGCAGTCGTAAAGTTGCCTTTGAGTCACAGAGTATCAACGAGGCATGCCATTCCTGACAATTGGTAGACAGAGCAGATATCACAGGCGAAGTATAGGCAGGAAGAGAAGAATGAAGAGCGTGAAAACGAGACAATACAAACAGGTAATACACAAAGAAAAGTCACTAGAAGAAGTTGAAAATACTGAAAAAGCGATAAACAAAAAAGTAGGCAAAAAGAAAAAGAACAAAGGAAGGAATAAAAATTTGAGAATGACAAAGAAAGAGAACAGAAAAAAAACTGAGGTATAAAGAAAGCAAGTGAAGCGAGAGGAAGAAAAATATAAATAAGGAAGAAATAGGCATGGAAAGAATGCTCGAGAGAAAAAAAAATGACAGGGGATTTAACAAAATCTCAATGACTGCGACTGCCTCCGTGGTCTGGCGGTTAGCATACTGCTTCCAGACCTGGAGGTCCCGAGTTCGATTCCTGGGCTCGACTCTCGGGGAATTTTCCTTGGAGAAGAAAAGTTCCCTGGGTGTCTAGAGTCTAGAAATTTGTATGAACGTGACTTATTTGTTCAGAGTCCAAAAAAAAAAAAGTCCAAAGGTGTCATATCCGGTGATCGTGCAGGCCATTTCTTCCATCTACTCCTACTAATCCAGGGCCGTGGAAATCTTTCATTAAGAACATCGATAACAATGCTGGAGGAGCACCATCTTGCTGAAAGTTCACATTCTCATCAAATTGGGGTATTGTTTTTTGCACTTTTCTTTGGACATTAATCTTGTATATTTAATTGCAACAACGAAAATTGTTATATTAACGTTTGTTACCGTCTTATGCTTACTTCAGTGCCTCAAACTTACAGACGAAACATTTTGACAGTTTTATTTTCATCTGGCACCAATATTAGCCTAGATTTCTACCTCTATTCATTTAAAAAATATAATTTTCTGAAAATCTACCATGACTTCAGAGACACATTGTATATATAAAACATAAATAAAAATGAACAGAAAGAAGAAAGGAAAAACTGTTAGGGAAAAATAACGATATGAATAAAAAGGAACACAGAGACATGGGTGATTTCAAGACACTCAACGGTAAAGAAGATACTGGAGAGAAAAAAGAAAGAAGAAGGCACGCTCTAAATAAAAAACCGATGGCGACATGAGTTGGGACGTGAAGTTATGCACTATGTCTCTGCACTAATTAAAGTGAAATTATCCCCTGGCAAACAGACGAATATAGCAATATAAATGATCTTTCCCCCCCTAATACAAGATGTGGTTCATCCCATATTATTTGCAGATGACACAAGTATAGTAATTACAGCCAATAACTCCAACACATTCTAGTCTTCAACAGAGGAAATTCTCTTCAAAATATGTGACTGGTTCTCAGTCAATAAATTACTATTAAACTGTAACATAATTCAATTTAAATCCTGTCCAAATTCAACCTCGCAAAATTCAAGCGCAATAATTAACAATAGGTCCCTATTAGAAACAAGAACAACCAACTTTCTTGCACATCTTGATTACACAACTTTTAACACTGTATCACTTCGGAAAACGTATTATGTGTCTTTCTCGTGTTAAATTTACATTACCTCGTTAACAAGTTTCAGCCTGTTAACGAGCTAATGTAAATTTAACACGAGAAAGACACATAATATGTTTTCTAAATTTCTTGGCTTAAAAATCTATAATGTATTAAATTGGAAAAATCATATTAAAGGAATTACCTCCAAACTAAATTCAGTATGTTTTACTATTAGATCTATGCAAAGGATAGTAAATAGCAATACCTTAAAAACAATATACTTTGCATACTTCCACTCGGTAATGAGTTTTGAAATAATATTCTGGGGAAATTCCACAGATAGTAACAGTATATCCCTAGTACAAAAAAAAAAGTAATTAGAATAATAGTAGGTACCAAATCTAGGGAATAGTGTAGGACTATTTAAAAAAAACTATAAATAATGCCCATGGCTTGTCAGTATATTTTTTTCATTAATAATCTTCCTCGTATATAATCGTGAAAACTTTGTAACTAATTCAACAGTTCATAGCATAAATAGGCATCAAAAAAGACTTTCATACTCCATCGGCAAGTCTATCGTGCTGTCAAAAAGGAGTACGTTACATGGCAATAAAAATTTTTAATACCCTCCCTATCGATATAAAAATGAAACTCAACACATAAGATTATTTAGGGTCAAATTAAAGAAGTACTTAATTTCTCACGCCTTTTATTCTGTAGGTGAATTCATGATATTCAACAACGCTTCATGAAATACTAAATACTGATACTAAAACTTTGTGTTGTACTAGTAGACTATATTGTAAACCTCTTTTGTATTGCATTTCAACTAGGCTGTGACTATAAATTAACTAGTGGCTTGTGCAGCAAATACTGCTGCAAACTAAGTTCGTTAGACGTTCAAATAAAAATTTTTCAGATTTATTTTCAATGAAGAATACTTGTCTTTTTGATAGTTATTTACTTCCATAATAATGAAACATACTCCCTCTGAATGGATTTTTTTAGGCCAAATACTTTTTCTTGAACCTATCCAACTTCAGTTTTTGAGTTTCAACGCGAAAACGCAAGTATCAATGTCAGGACGATAGCAGTAGCTATTTCAGGTCATTTTGGATTGTAGACAAAAGTTAAAAAAATGTCAGGTTTGCTAAGCTTTCGAACAATAGCATTTTCGTATAGCTGCTGCATGTAGAACTTGAAATGTAGAGCGTAAAATCATTTTATCCTACTAAGAGATCTTGCTGAAATGATCTGGAGACTACAACATTTTCTAGGCCTCTTATTTTATCAGTAAGTAATACCTTTTGATCTTTCCTTAGGAACTGTAATTTTTGCGCTCTCTCGAGCCAATACTGAAGACAATGACACATATCAATATCTACACTACACCGCCATTAAGTATATGAAAATGACCCAACCCCACTGGGTTAATAAGTATAAACATATTTGATTTTTAATAACAATATTATTATCTTAAGTTTTGTAATTATATATAGCAGCCACTCAGTAATAGAAATGAAGATCTAAATTAAGATATTCTCTACATTTACTTACATAACCACAAAACGTTTCACTTTCATGTCATCAATATAGCATCAATATTATGTACAATTAATGAAAAGATAGATGCATCATGATATTAACTATAATAACATTTAATTTCTAATGGTAATAATGTCATCAAACCACCTCAAGTTTCGTAGATTTGAATATCCAATACACAGCTGTACTCAGAAAATTATACACTGCAGAATCAGTTTTTAATAACAAATTGAATTGAGCTCTAAATATGTCGGCAATCCTGCAGGTCATGGCCTTCGTGTAATAGCCTATTGTTTATTGTAGTGTGTGTTTTGTTCTGAAATTCAATCAAGTCGGCCGTGATTGAATAAAATAATTCTCAAAACTGACAACAGATGGATTTTGGAAAATAGGAAAATTATGTAGGAAAATTGACATTTCACTGAAAACTACTATTTTTCCGAAAAACTTTGGATGCCAGGCATGAAAATGAGGGGTCACTCATTAAAATCCGTTCAGCCGATTTCCCGTAAATTCCATTACCAGTTCAAATTATATATATAGATTGTGCTATGCATAGACATTTCGCTAGCCCGCGCTACGAGCTTGCTAAACTAGCCCCGGCTATCGACTGATTACTTGTACAGGGTTCATATCATATCATATCATATATCATATCATATCATATCATATCATATCATATCATATCATATCATATCATATCATATCATATCATATCATATCATATCATATCATATCATATCATATCATATCATATCATATCATATCTCTAAGGTGACATGTATTTATTTAGCCTGACGAGTTACTCCCTCGGTTTGAATTGTAAATTATTTAAAAATAGCGTGTAAGAGGGTCTCAGACTAGAAATGTTTAGCTTAAATGTAGTTCTGTTTACAGTAGAGCCTCTATTATCCGTGGTAATGAAGGGGGTTGACTGAACGGTTAATCGAAAAAATCGGATAATCCATACTATCATATATTTTCATAAATTAAGTGCAATAGGCCTAAGACTTAAGTCTATAGTTCCGAAATGTTCTACGTGCTCTTATGTTTAACATGCTAGTAAGTGGATCAGAAGGTCACTAATTTAAGTTTGGTTGTCAATGACGGGTTTAAGTGACAAGGAAATCTTTGTGATAGTTGTCAGAGGAAAGATAAGAGTAGAAATATCGTGTTGTAGATTTAAATTCTCGTACTTTATACACTTTATCTTTGTTTCATAATAAATAGCGCACAGTTGTAAATTGTAACGCCAATCTCGTATTGTAATTCGATATGAGCTATAGATTCTACTTGCACTTTTTTTTTCGATACTAAAATGAACACATTTTTTCGAAACTCTTTAAAGATATTTTACATTGAAGTTAAACAGTATGGCCGCTCGAACAGTAGGACAAAGACCAAATGATGCACGGGTTTGCAATTGTGTGAAAGATACGGAGGTCATTTCTTTGAAAGCAGATAGATCTAGTGACTATTTTATAAGTTGGGAAAAACACCCCCTCCCACAAGTAACTGCTTCTGTTGCTGGAAGTGTGCGGAACCATTCCTACGACATATCGTGTAATGGTAAGGGCTTATAGAAAAATGGGACGAGAAAAGCAGTCGGATAATCCGCCGATCGGTTAATAGGGTGACAGAAAATCGGGGTTCTACTGTATAAGTATGCATAAGGGTGTAATTATCTGTCTTATTTGAACTGTTGTATCAGTGAAGCGAGGGGAGTCAGTGAAGTTATGGTTTTACAGTGCAGTGAATACGAGTAGTTCCGATCAGTGATAATTTATAGCGTCATGAAATGTGTCCTAAAGTGTCAGTGAAATGCGTCATAGTGCCACTACAGTGAGTGAGATGAGAGTAAAGTGAAAGACTATTGAAACTTATATAGGGCCTATATATATGTAATTATTGTGTTAAATTGTATTGTGTATTCTTATTGTATTGTGTATATAATTATATTGGGTATTATAATTTTATTGTGTATAATTTATATTGAGTCCGTATAGGTCAGTTTCTATCTGATGCTTTTCCAATTCACTGCGGGCTAAAGCAGGGAGATGCACTATCACCTTTACTTTTTAACTTCGCTCTAGAATATGCCATTAGGAAAGTTCAGGATAACAGGCAGGGTTTGGAATTGAACGGGTTACATCCGCTTCTTGTCTATGCGGATGACGTGAATATGTTAGGAGAAAATCCACAAACGATTAGGGAAAACACGGAAATTTTACTGGAAGCAAGTAAAGCGATCGGTTTGGAAGTAAATCCCGAAAAGACAAAGTATATGATTATGTCTCGTGACCAGAATATTGTACGAAATGGAAATATAAAAATTGGAGATTTATCCTTCGAAGAGGTGGAAAAATTCAAATATCTTGGAGCAACAGTAACAAATATAAATGACACTCGGGAGGAAATTAAACGCGGAATAAATATGGGAAATGCGTGTTATTATTCGGTTGAGAAGATCTTATCATCCAGTCTGCTGTCCAAAAATCTGAAAGTCAGAATTTATAAAACAGTTATATTACCGGTTGTTCTGTATGGTTGTGAAACTTGGACTCTCACTCTGAGAGAGGAACATAGGTTCAGGGTGTTTGAGAATAAGGTGCTTAGGAAAATATCTGGGGCTAAGCGGGATGAAGTTACAGGAGAATGGAGAAAGTTACACAACACAGAACTGCACGCATTGTATTCTTCACCTGACATAATTAGGAACATTAAATCCAGACGTTTGAGATGGGCAGGGCATGTAGCACGTATGGGCGAATCCAGAAATGCATATAGAGTGTTAGTTGGGAGACCGGAGGTAAAAAGACCTTTAGGGAGGCCGAGACGTAGATGGGAGGATAATATTAAAATGGATTTGAGGGAGGTGGGGTATGATGATAGAGACTGGCTTAATCTTGCACAGGATAGGGACCGATGGCGGGCTTATGTGAGGGCGGCAATGAACCTTCGGGTTCCTTAAAAGCCATTTGTAAGTAAGTAAGTATAATTTATATTGTGTATACCACTGCCACCGGGTGCTTGCCCACTTGCAGTGTAAATACATACTGTACATACGTACATACATACATACATACATACATACATACATACATACATACATACATACATACATACATACATACATACGTACGTACGTACGTACGTACGTACGTACGTACGTACGTACGGACGTAAGACTTTATAGTAGTATTAAGTTTTTTGACTTGTTCCATATTCTAGCTGTGAAGCAATGTATGAATATCATAGAATGTTAATAAATACAATAAAATACAATTATCTTCCATCAAGTTCCAAGTAGCAGAAATACTTAACAAAGACCCTTCTCCAGCGTCCCCTCCTACTGAAAACACAACTACTTTCTCATAGATTTCAACAGGGTAACAGGTAAGTGATAGACTAGTAAATAGGCCTACATGTGCGAGTGATATGGAAACTATGCGCATATTAGACTGTCATGTTTGCTGCTCCACGATCTGTCGCTAGGCAACCTTGAGCACGCCGTTGTTAAGGAATTAATCGTTTTCGGTGTTCATCTGTTCTTCTAACCTGACCTTGGAGGAAAAATAATCCCAGCAACTCATTCCAGGTTACCATAACAACCGAAATGAGGCGTAACGACAAGACCAATTAAATTATTTCTGTGTTACGTGTTCGTAATGCAACAACTTGAACGCATCTCGAGAAGCTTTAGTTTCTGTTTTTACACCCGCCCACAGTTTCCATTACTTCTGCGTTCTGCGCAGCTAATGGCTTTTATACGAAGTACATGTTATTATCTATCACATGTAGACCGTGGCGAATATGCTGATAGCCGCTACAGCCTGCTAATAAGGTCAGACCTCAACGGTTATGAGCGAACACGTTATATCCTGTAATAGAGGTGAATTTTCATAACTGTACCTTACTAAGGCGCAATTGTATAAAACTCTCTGACTAAAGATCGAACTTTGATCGAAGATCGGAAAGTGAACCGAGTTCAGACACTTCTTCTATTGTATAAAACTTTTCTGCGATCAAATTACCTAGGTTCAAATGCAATCTAAGTTCACGTGAAAAGGACTTGGCAACATCGCATAAACAGGTGAAGTATGTGATGCGCGGGCCATGTTGTACAGGTTTGTTCAGTGTTGCCAATTTAGCGACTTAACTCTTTATCGACGACAATTTCTTTCAACTTTTATATTGCTTAAATAGGGATTTAGCGACCTTTTTAGCACCTCATAGTGCCAAAATTTAATCTTTCTTTGTTGATAAGAAATCTAGCGATTTTCCAACCACTTTTTGGCGACTTTCCGCACACTCTGTTGGAGACACTGGTTTGTTTTGTGCGTTGTAAATAATGGCGGACAATAAGAAGATGGTTGACCGTTCTCCAAATTGTTATGTTATGGTGTTTGATACTGCTAAACATAATAAAGCTTTATAAAACGACAATTTTCGTTCAGTAATACAGTTAATTGAAAATTTATGAATGTACCTATCATATCCATGAATAATTAATGGTTGTTATAAACATAATATAATTATAGGTTATGTTATTTAATACTGCTGAACGTCCACACCTGTGGAGTAACGGTCGGCGCATCTGGGCGCGAAACCAGGTGGCCCGGGTTCGATTCCCAGTTGGGGCAAGTTACCTGGTTGAGGTTTTTTCCGGGGTTTTCCCTCAACCCAATATGAGCAAATGCTGGGTAACTTTCGGTGCTGGACCCCAGACTCATTTCACCGGTATTATCACCTTAATTTCATTCAGACGCTAAATAACCTAGATGTTGATACAGCGTCGTAAAATAACCTACTGAAATAAAAAAAAATACTGCTGAACATGATAAAGCCTTATAAAATATAAGAATGTTTGTGTATTAAGGTAAGAAATTGAAAATATATATATATATATATATATATATATATATATATATTAATATTAATAATGACGGTTATTCTTTTTGCACAATCTACCACTCGTATATTTCAAACGGAAAAGAAATAACTGAACTTGGATCATTAACTTAATCGGAGAAATTTCTTGAGTCAAAGTTGACTTTAGTTTAAGACAAATTAATCTCAGATTAGACTTTATACAACACAAAATTCCAAGTTCAGCTAGAACGAGGATCAATTTAACCTCTGATCTAAGGTAAAATGGTTTATACAATCGGCCCTAAGAAGTTCATTTTTAAACTACCTAGATATTTATGTAGACTATTGGACTGTACCCGAGCACGAGCATATGCTCATTTCGGGTATCTATTCATATGTATTCAATTCAAATGTAATTGTGAATAAATTTGAAATTTGAAATTTGAAATTTGAAAAAAGTAAAGACTTGAATAAACTGTACAGTTACAATAAAGTTAAGTAAAACTTAAACATAAAAAAACTTAAGCATAAACTTTTTTTTTTGTGTGAAGTTTAGATTTATACACGCTTTGTGGTCACACCGCGTGTTTAGGATCTGTGGGTATATCAATAGGCCTTTTTGAGTTCCTATTTCTACTGTGTGTTGTAGATGGCTTTGTGTTCATTTAACTGACTTTGGATTTTGATTAATGTTTGTGATATTGGTGAGTGAGTCGATAATGAATCATGGTCTGTAAAGAAGAGTTAGAGAGAAAAATAGTCGGATAATTCGACAAGCGTAATCTTTTTTGAGAGTTCTTATCGATAAATGGGTTTGCGACCTCGATGTTCAATTAAGATTTAAATTGAGTTTAATAATACAAATTGGTGTGGATTGGAAAGGGAGAAGACAGTTCAGTAATCTTTATATGAAACGAGTGAAAGTTACGATAGCAGAAGAAATGTCAAAAGGAAGTGAAATTGCGACAGGAGTACGTCAAGGATGTCCTTTATCACGTACCCTGTTCAACATCTACTTGGAGGATTTAGTAAACAACTGTTTTCAGAACATGGGAGGAGTGATAGTAAGAGGAAGAAGAATAAAGTGCATAAGATTTGCTGATGATATGGCGTTGTTAGCAGAAGAGGAAATGATACTAAAGGATAAGCTACTGGGGCTAAATGACAGCTGTGAGCAGAATGGGATGAAAATAAGTGTAAATAAGACGAAGAGCATGGTCATAGATAGAAAAATATAGAAGATGAACTTGAGAATTATAAATGAGGCAGTAGAGCAAGTGGACAGCTTCAAATACTTGGGATGTACTATAAGCAGTAACATGAGCTGCTGCCAAGAAGTCAAAAGGAGGATAGCAATGGCAAAGGAAACTTTTAATAGAAAAAAAAAACATTTTCTCCCGACCTCTGTAAAAAAAAAATAAGGAAGAGACTAGTGAAGTGCTTTGTATCAAGTGTGGCGTTGTATGGGGCAGAAACATGAACATTACGACGAAGTGAAAAGAAGCGAATAAAAGCATTTGAAATGTGGATATGGAGAAGAAGGGAACGTGTGAAGTGGACAGACAGAATAAGAAATGAACTGTGTTGGAAAGAGTGGGTGAAGAAAGAATTATGCTGAAACTGATCAGGAAAAGGAATTGGTTGGGTCACTGGCTGAGAAGAAACTGCCTACTGAAGGATGCACTGGAAGGAATGGTGAACGGGAGAAGAGTTCGTGGTAGAAGAAGGTATCAGATCGTAGACGATGTTAAGATATATGGACCATATGAATAAACGAAGAGGGAGGCAGAAAATAGGAAAGACTGGAGAAAGCCGTGTTTGCAGTGAAAGATCTGACCTTGGGCAGAACACTAAATCACTTCTACGCAGACGATTTACAAATCTATATCCATACAACCCCTGACTCTCTCAATGACGCAATGCAAAATCTCAACGAGGACCTTGAATCTATATCTGCATGGGCCAGAAAGTTTGGTTTGACTCTCAATGCAAGAAAATCACAAGCAATTCTAGTGGGACATCAACGTCTATTATGCAACATTACTCCTGCTCTTCCAGTCAAATTAAACGACACAGTAATACCTTTTGCTTCCTGTGTTAAAAACCTTGTGAGTTTACTTCGATACGCATTTAAACTGGAATAACCAAGTAACTCCTATTATCGAAAAAGTGCTTTCCATATTACATTCCTTAAACAGGATTAGAAAATTCCTTCCGCTATCACTCAAGAAAATACTAGTGGAAATACTAGTAATGCCCCACTTCGATTATTGTGATTCTCTACTGACTGACCTCAATGTCCACCAGTCGCAAAAATTACAACGTGTTCATAATTCTTGTGTTCGCTTCGTCTGCGATGTCCGTCGCGCTGACCACATTACCCAGTCCTTCCAAACTCTAAACTGGCTACGGTTTAACGAACGTAGAAATTTTCATTCTCTTGTTCTCCTTTTCCAAGTCCTTCACACTTCTACACCTACCTACCTTGCCTTCCGTTTCAGTTACCTGTCATCATATCATAATCTCTTCACACGCACGCAAAATAGTCGCATACTAGCCATACCAACACATAAGACATCATCGTATTCATCGTCATACACAATCTCGCTCTCGCGCTTGTGGAATACCCTACCCAGTGACATCAGAGACTGTCGGAATTTAGTAGCGTTCAAAAGCAAACTTATTAAGCATTTTCTTACTGCGTAGAGTAGGTTTAATTTTTACTTAATGAATAAAAGAAATGCTTCTCTCTTCTTAACTTTTACAATAAACTGTCTTACTTACTTACTGGCTTTTAAGGAACCCGGAGGTTCATTGCCGCCCTCACATAAGCCTGCCATTGGTCCCTATCCTGAGCAAGATTAATCCAGTCCCTACCATCATATCCCATCTCCCTCAAATCCATTTTAATATTATCTTCCCATCTACGTCTCGGCCTCCCTAAAGGTCTTTTTCCCTCCGGCCTCCCAACTAACACTCTATATGCATTTCTGGATTCGTCCATACGTGCTACATGCCCTGCCCATCTCAAACGTCTGGATTTAATGTTCCTAATTGTGTCAGGTGAAGGATACAATGCGTGCAGTTTCTCTTAATTCTCCAATTACCAAATAATGGTCAGAATTACAGTCTGCTCCCCTGAAAGTTCGAATGTCTGCTATACTAGTATGTCTTCGTTTATCTATCAAGATGTGATCATTTGGTTGTGAGTTGAATAAACTGTCTAGCTTTTATTAATCAGTTAATCTTTTAGTACTTTGATTTTTATTGTATTTGTCATCATCAACGTCATGGATTAGACCATTTCGGCCTGTTTCGGCGATGTCTCAGCAGGGTGTCCATCTCTTCCAGGGTCTTCCCACCTCACGCTTGCCTCTAGGATTGTAATTTAAGGCTAACTTAGGCAATCTGCTGTTATCCATTCTGAATAGATGTTCTGTCCATTTATGTTTATAATCATGAATTTTTTCTTCCATACTTTGTATCAGCAAATTTTTTCTTATTTCTACATTCTGTATTCTGTCCATGATATTACTTCCATTCATATATCGTAGGAATTTCATTTCGGCAGTCTGTACTTTTCTTTTATTTTCTGCGCCCATTATCCATGTCTCACTTCCATAAAGGAGTGATGGTATTGATAATGTTTTATAAAGTTTTAATTTTGTTTCTTTTCTTGTTTTTCTTCCTAGAGTCCTTTTGATGGTCCCGTTTATAGCCTGGAATTTTGACAGTTTAATATACAAATCTTTATCTTTCTCATAACTTGTGTAGCATCCCAGATATTGAAAATGTGATATTTGGTCTATTGGGGTCTTCCCTATTATTATTTTTGATCTCACTGGATTTTTCCCTCGGAAGGCCATCACTTTTGTTTTTTGAAGTGATCTTTTACAATTATATTTTTCTGAGACATTCTGAAATTTGTATATCAACTTCTGGAGGTCGTATTTGTAAATTTAATATTAACTGTAATTTAATTCAGGAATCCGCCCCTGAGCACGAGTTCTACTCTTTCAGGGGCGAGCTAAAGTTTCTCTGTATATTTTATAATTTATGTTACAATTATTAGCAAAATAATAAATAAATAAATAAATAAATTATAATTGTAATTGTATTCTTAATATTGTAGTTGTAATCCCCTGGTAGACGGAAAGAGAAGGCCTGATGGCCTTATCTCTACCAGGTTAAATAAATAAATAAATAAATAAATAAATAAATAAATAAATAAATAAATAAATTATAATTGTAATTGTATTCTGAATACTGTAGTTGTAATCCCCTGGTAGAAGGAAAGAGAAGGCCTGATGGCCTTATCTCTACCAGGTTCAATAAATAAATAAATTATAATTGTAATCTTAATATTGTAGTTGTAATCCCCTGGTAGAAGGAAAGAGAAGGCCTGATGGCTTTATCTCTACCAGGTTAAATAAATAAATTATAATTGTAATCTTAATATTGTAGTTGTAATCCCCTGGTAGAAGGAAAGAGAAGCCCTGATGGCTTTATCTCTACCAGGTTAAATAAATAAATAAATAAATTATAATTGTAATCTTAATATTGTAGTTGTAATCCCCTGGTAGAAGGAAAGAGAAGGCCTAATGGCCTTATCTCTACCAGGTTAAATAAATAAATAAATAAATAAATAAATAAATTATAATTGTAATTGTATTCTTAATACTGTAGTTGTAATCCCCTGGTAGAAGGAAAGAGAAGGCCTGATGGCTTTATCACTACCAGGTTAAATAAATAAATAAATAAATTATAATTGTAATCTTAATATTGTAGTTGTAATCCCCTGGTAGAAGGAAAGAGAAGGCCTGATGGCTTTATCTCTACCAGGTTAAATAAATAAATAAATAAATAAATTATAATTGTAATCTTAATATTGTAGTTGTAATCCCCTGGTAGAAGGAAAGAGAAGGCCTGATGGCTTTATCTCTACCAGGTTAAATAAATAAATAAATAAATAAATAAATAAATAAATAAATAAATTATAATTGTAATCTTAATATTGTAGTTGTAATCCCCTGGTAGAAGGAAAGAGAAGGCCTGATGGCTTTATCTCTACCAGGTTAAATAAATAAATAAATAAATTATAATTGTAATCTTAATATTGTAGTTGTAATCCCCTGGTAGAAGGAAAGAGAAGGCCTGATGGCTTTATCTCTACCAGGTTAAATAAATAAATAAATAAATTATAATTGTAATCTTAATATTGTAGTTGTAATCCCCTGGTAGAAGGGAAGAGAAGGCCTGATGGCCTTATCTCTACCAGGTTAAATAAATAAATAAATAAATAAATTATAATTGTAATCTTAATATTGTAGTTGTAATCCCCTGGTAGAAGGAAAGAGAAGGCCTGATGGCTTTATCTCTACCAGGTTAAATAAATAAATAAATAAATTATAATTGTAATCTTAATATTGTAGTTGTAATCCCCTGGTAGAAGGAAAGAGAAGGCCTGATGGCTTTATCTCTACCAGGTTAAATAAGTAAATAAATAAATAAATAAATAAATAAATAAATTATAATTGTAATCTTAATATTGTAGTTGTAATCCCCTGGTAGAAGGGAAGAGAAGGCCTGATAGCCTTATCTCTACCAGGTTAAATAAATAAATAAATAAATAAATAAATAAATAAATTATAATTGTAATCTTAATATTGTAGTTGTAATCCCCTGGTAGAAGGAAAGAGAAGGCCTGATGGCTTTATCTCTACCAGGTTAAATAAATAAATAAATTATAATTGTAATCTTAATATTGTAGTTGTAATCCCCTGGTAGAAGGAAAGAGAAGACCTGATGGCCTTATCTCTACCAGGTTAAATAAATAAATAAATAAATTATAATTGTAATCTTAATATTGTAGTTGTAATCCCCTGGTAGAAGGAAAGAGAAGGCCTGATGGCTTTATCTCTACCAGGTTAAATAAATAAATAAATAAATTATAATTGTAATCTTAATATTGTAGTTGTAATCCCCTGGTAGAAGGAAAGAGAAGGCCTGATGGCTTTATCTCTACCAGGTTAAATAAATAAATAAATTATAATTGTAATCTTAATATTGTAGTTGTAATCCCCTGGTAGAAGGGAAGAGAAGGCCTGATGGCCTTATCTCTACCAGGTTAAATAAATAAATAAATAAATAAATAAATAAATTATAATTGTAATCTTAATGTTGTAGTTGTAATCCCCTGGTAGAAGGAAGGAGAAGGCCTGATGGCTTTATCTCTACCAGGTTAAATAAATAAATAAATAAATAAATAAATAAATTATAATTGTAATCTTAATATTGTAGTTGTAATCCCCTGGTAGAAGGAAAGAGAAGGCCTGGTGGCTTTATCTCTACCAGGTTAAATAAATAAATAAATAAATAAATAAATTATAATTGTAATCTTAATATTGTAGTTGTAATCCCCTGGTTGAAGGAAAGAGAAGGCCTGATGGCTTTATCTCTACCAGGTTAAATAAATAAATAAATAAATAAACTATAATTGTAATCTTAATATTGTAGTTGTAATCCCCTGGTAGAAGGGAAGAGAAGGCCTGATGGCCTTATCTCTGCCAGGTTAAATAAATAAATAAATAAATAAATAAATAAATAAATAAATTATAATTGTAATCTTAATATTGTAGTTGTAATCCCCTGGTAGAAGGAAAGAGAAGGCCTGATGGCTTTATCTCTACCAGGTTAAATAAATAAATAAATAAATAAATAAATAAATAAATTATAATTGTAATCTTAATATTGTAGTTGTAATCCCCTGGTAGAAGGAAAGAGAAGGCCTGATGGCCTTATCTCTACCAGGTTAAATAAATAAATAAATTATAATTGTAATCTTAATATTGTAGTTGTAATCCCCTGGTAGAAGGAAAGAGAAGGCCTGATGGCCTTATCTCTACCAGGTTAAATAAATAAATAAATCAATTATAATTGTAATCTTAATATTGTAGTTGTAATCCCCTGGTAGAAGGAAAGAGAAGGCCTGATGGCTTTATCTCTACCAGGTTAAATAAATAAATAAATTATAATTGTAATCTTAATATTGTAGTTGTAATCCCCTGGTAGAAGGAAAGAGAAGGCCTGATGGCTTTATCTCTACCAGGTTAAATAAATAAATAAATAAATAAATTATAATTGTAATCTTAATATTGTAGTTGTAATCCCCTGGTAGAAGGAAAGAGGCCTGATGGCCTTATCTCTACCAGGTTAAATAAATAAATAAATAAATCAATTATAATTGTAATCTTAATATTGTAGTTGTAATCCCCTGGTAGAAGGGAAGAGAAGGCCTGATGGCTTTATCTCTACCAGGTTAAATAAATAAATGAAATGAAACGAAATGAATAATTTAATAAAAGTGTTGGTCTTGTATACCAAAAATAAGAAAATCTTTAGTAACAGGGTGACGGATAATCAGGGTTCTACTATATATTAATATGAAGTGCGGCGAGTTCTGACCTGGTGAAGACGTCCGGGTAGTGTGTGCGCGCGAAGGCCTTCTCGAGCTCTTCCAGCTGGAAGCTGGTGAAGGTAGTGCGGTACCGCCGCTGCTTGCGCTTGGGCGCGAAGTCGTCCAGCTCGCCCTCGCTGTTGTTCTCGGAGGGCGCAGCGGGGGCGACCTTGTCGTCCAAGAGCACGGAGGGCGGCGAGTCCACCGCAGACAGCTCCTCCTCCACCTTGTCCGTCTCCTCGGACACCCCCATGGCGGCCGACGTGGAGCAGCCGTTACACGCCGCGTCCTGGGGCGCTGGCACGGGGGAGGTTTCGCCCCCCGACGTCACGCTGGACGAGTAGTCTGTGAAACACAATGAAGAACTGTTAGCAAATTGACAATTCTGGTGGTCAGCACGTCGGCTTCCAGATCTGAAGGTCCAGAGTCCGATTCCCTGGCTAAGCTCTCGGGGAATTTTTCTTGAAGAAGATATTTATTTTTATTAATTCTTTTATTCGTTTATTTATTTATTTATTTTTATTTTCACTAGTACACTGTTATTAAACTGCCTCCATTGATTTCATCATGTAAATTGGAACTTGGATTCTCACTTTGAGAGAGGCACAGAGGTTAAGGGTGTTTGAGAATAAGTTGCTTAGGAAACGATTTGAGGCTGAAAGGGATGAAGTTAAAGGAGAAAGGTGAAGAATACAATGCGTGCAGTTCTGCGTTGTGTAACTTTCTCCAGACATAATTAGGAACATTAAATCTAGACGTTTGAGATGGGCAGGTCATATAACAGGTATGGGTGAATCCAGAAATGCATATAGAGTGTTAGTTGCAAGACTGGAGGGAAAAATACTTTTGGGCAGGTCGAGACGTAGATGGGAGGATAATATTAAAATTGATTTGAGGGAGGTGGGATATGGTGGTAGAGACTGGATTAATCTTGCACAGGATAGGGACCGATGGCAGCTTAGGTGCTTACGTGAGGATGGATATGAACCTCCGGGTTCTTTAAAAGCCATTTGTATTTAGTTATTTTTATTTATTTATTGTATATGCATTTATTTTTATTTTCACTAGGTATATTTTTATTTACTGCCTCTTTTGATTCCATTATGTAAATCGTATCCATCTAGCTTAAGACTAATTTGTAATTACTTAAGTCGGCTAAAGTTCTATGTTCAACCCCTGAATAACAGATTGGGCATCCCCATATTAAAAATGGTAACATTTGGAAGAAAACAACCACCAGGAGCGCCACTGTCGATTGATAACGACCGCTAGATGGAAATACAGTTTCTCTATGCAATTCTAATAAGAGTTATAACGTGAATTTTTCTGCAGTCGCTAAATGGCAGCATAGTGAATCTGAAAAAAGTTGTTGCCTTCAAGATGGCGGTGATAAGACTGATCCAATCTGTTAATATGTGATCTTGGGTTCAATTATGTAAGCAAGTTTTGCTCCTGATTATGTGTGAGAGAAGGCCTTAACTCTGCCATATTAAATAAAACCATTAGGCCTATTATTATTATTATTATTATTATTATTATTATTATTATTATTATTTCTTTTTTTTTTTCATTACAATTTCAAAGAACTCATTGGCGTCACATTGATGTATGAATCGTTTCGACTACCAATTGCGTTGCTGTCTCTAGACCAGGCCTCATGGAATGAGGCAGGGATTATGAAGTAGTTAACGAGAAGGCTCCGCCTTGTTAAATTTGAATGCAGGGTGTATGATGACGGAAATTAAAATAAATATCAACATTTTATTTCAAATCCCAAACAGTTTTAAAATCCAAACATGCTCACAATAACAATCACGAAAAACATAAAAGTTTCACGCAATTAACTATAGGAGTTCGATGAATCCCTTGACACTTTAAGGGGTTAGGTACTTATAGCAGTATAATTATGGAAATATACAACATTTTCCCCTCCATTACTGTATCTTGTAGGTACAATAATGAAAACTGTATGTGTAAAACACTGTCCTTCTGCTATATGAAAAAAAATATTTTTACGACTTAAAAAATTATTTTTTTTTTTGTATTTTTCCAAAATTCAAAATGGTGGCAGTTCACTGTGCAGTGATGAAGCGTTTCCGTCATAATTCAAAAACTATCCAATATTCTGTAACGAAATTTTGTGTATTTATGCATGTCATATCTACAATATGAAGCAAAATCACTTTTCTGCCTTTGATAGATTGTCTGATAAAAAATAAATTCATTTAAAAATGGTCAAATATTTTCTTCTAACACAAAATAAAAAAAAAAATATTATTTATTAAGGAATGTAGTTGAAAGAGCATGATATTGTAAACATGAGTTTCAGCAATAAAATAAAAGAAAGAGAACATGAAAAAGTTTGTGAGTTATAAGGGAAACGCTTCATCACTGCACAGTGAACTGCCACCATATTGAATTTTGAAAAAAGAATATAAATATTTTTTTAATCTTAAAAATATTTTTTTAATATAACTTAGCAGAAGGACAGTGTTTTACACATACCAATTTTCATTATTGGCCCCGAGGTTCACTCAGTCTCCTATAAAATTGAGTACCGGGTCTTTCCCGGGGGTAAAAGGCGGTCAGAGCGTGGTGTCGACCACACCACCTCATTCTAGTGCCGAGGTCATGGAAAGCATGGGGCTCTATCTCCATGTCCCCCAAGTGCCTTCATGGCATGTTACGGAGATAACTTTTTTACCTTTTTACAAGATACAGTAATAGAGGAAAAAATGTTGATTATTTCCAAAAATTTTACTTCTGTAAACTGTACCTAACCCCTTAAGTATCGTAATAAATAAATTCATAAATAGACTCGAACGGGTCTATAGCTCATTAGCACAGTGATAAATGCAGTCATTCATAGTACTGTAATAATAATAATAATAATAATAATAATAATAATAATAATAATAATAACCACCATCACCACCATTCTCAAATATCTGTGAAGCACTTAATATGGTGATAATATAGCATTAATGAACGGAAAATTGAAGGGTGAACGAGAACCCTGCACACAATTTGATTCCTCTCCCCCTAACTCACCATGTATCTCAAAAGGATATAAAAGGAATCTAACCTCTGTTCCTCTGATAAGAAGTCGTCAGGTAGAGAGTTACGCTTGGCCAGCGATTAGACTACCACCACAACGTACTGAGACTGCGAGAGGCCGTATGACTAAATATTCTGGCCTTTGAGTAGTTATCCGAAGGCGAGACGTTGTCATGGTTGCGGTTTGCTTCGTGAAGTCAGGTGTGAATGCAAATGATGACGTAGCGAATGACGCAGGCGCAGTGAGCGTGTTCTTTAAAAAATCTAATTTATTGCTTCGCGGTGTGAAGATTTTTATTGCTTTCTTTTTAGGAAAATTGTTTTAAATTGAGACGTAGCCCATAATTTTCGACTCCTCTTTTTATCCCTAACCTCTTCCTTCCGCGGTTAAGTTTCCACCTCCGAGCCGTTCAGATCTGCGGAGCGTGCAAAACAAAAAACTGACGGCGATGGCTTACTCGTCCAGAACCCCATCCGCTGCGGTCAGGTGTTCGAGTCCTGGGAGGTCTCAAGGACTGCGCGTTTCAAACTCTGCTTTCTATATTTTCAGACTCATATCTGTTACCGAAGTTACCTGTGACTAGCAGAGGTCAGGAACATATATTATAAAGTAACAGTTCCTTCGATGTAGTTCCAAAGTTTAAGCAGTTCCAGAAAACAACTGTTAAGAGAGAGGAAACTGATTTGAGGAGCCAGTATCCATCTAGGATGTTAGCATTATATCTGTACGGTGAAGGCATAGAGTTCTGACAAGTTCAATACAGTACAACCTCTATTATCCGCGGTAATGAAGAGGGTGAACTGAACGGTTGATCGAAAAAATCGGATAATCCGTACCTTGAAAGATTTTGTAATTTCCTCCATGGTCTTGTTTTTAACTCGCTAGGTAGTGGATCAGAAGTTCACTGATTTAAGTCTGGTTGTCAACGACGGGTTTTAAGCGGCAAGGAAGTCCTTTGTAATAACTGCCTCAGGAAAGACAGGTATAAAGGAGGTCTCATGTTGTAGATTTACATACCTTTTTACACTTTATTATTGTTTTTTTTATTAAATCGCGCAGTTGTAATGCCAATCTCGTATTCTAATGCGAGATGAGCCACAGTTTCTCTTTCTCAAACCATTCAATTATTTCCATTTTTTTTTTCGATACTTAGGATAATATTAAAATGGATTTGAGGGAGGTGGGATATAATGGTAGGAACTGGATTAATCTTGCTCAGGATAGGGACCGATGGCGAGCTTATGTGAGGGCGGGAATGAACCGCCGGGTTCCTTAAAAGCCATAAGTAAGTAAGAAAACACAATACATTTTCTGTTAACACCCGTGGAAGACATTTTATATACAAGTTATATTATAGAACGGCAATTCGAACAGTAGACAATGCTTTGTAACTATAAAGACTTGTAATAACACCTTCTAGCAAAAACATAGCCTATGTAGAACCTACTAATATGATGTACAAAACAGTACTTCATACTAAGTTATTTCTGAAAAAAAAATAGGAAAAAGCGAGAAATAGACGGTCGGATAATCCGCCAATAGGTTAATAGGGTGACGGATAATCGGGGTTCTACTGTATACAGAGCGCGGCAAACAAGACTTGACTTTAGCTACGTGCTTGTTAGCTCGCTCTCTCACCGCTGGGAATTATTTAAAAAATATTAAATTCAGGTGTCTGCACACATATCTGTCAAAAGTTTCATGGTCCCATGCAGAAAAACATAAGTTTGTTCGTGTATGACTTCCAATTGGGAAAATCGTTCGTTTCACGAGCCAAAAACGCGATTTGTATAAAAGTTAATAAAATCCATAAATTCCAACTGAATGTGCTAATTCTTTCAGAAAGTGTTTAATTCGTGTGTCTACACCGGTATCTATCATTGGTTTCGATTTACGACCCAAAGAAAAAGTTAGTAAAAATTTGGTTTTTGCGGGATTTTAAGGTAGTCTATATAAACATGAATAAAAATTACAAATATCATCGGATTCTTCTAATTTTTTTAATCAAGGAGACACAGTGACGCTAGTCTGCGGACAGACACAACTGGATTCAGATTAGCAAACAGTGGTCAGTTTCGTTGGTGTTCTCACAAGAGATCATGGTCGTAAAAATAACCATTGTTAGTTACACTACTGAGCAACGAATATTCATTCTTGAGATCTTTTAGCGAGAACATCAAACTGGTACGTGAAATGTTAAAGAACATTCGGCTACGTTTTCCGGAAGCTACACGACCGTCTCTAAGTAATATCCCTTTGACTTGTTTAAGGGGAAGGACCTATGAAAACCCCCATTTTTTTTCTTTTTTTTATCTGTAAATGATTTGAATGGCTAGAAATGATGAAAGGTCTTGGAAATTAAGACTGAAATATTGGTTTGAATTTTTGTACCAACCAGGATTATACTATTCTGATTATAAACGTGATTATATCATTATGAACAAAATCTATAAAGGAATGTGTAGTCAAATTTAAATTGAATGTAATTAAATGTAAGTAAGTGTTTGGAAAAAGTGACTTTTGACCCACCCTGTATTTTACACCCAAAAATGTCGCTCATAACAGCAGCTATGATGGGGATGATATAAAGCAAATACTTATTTATGGCTTTTAAGGAACCCGGAGGTTCAATGCCGCCCTCACATAAGCCCGCCATAGGTCCCTATCCTGAGCAAGATTAATCCAGTCCCTACCATCATATCCCACTTTCCTTAAATCCATATTAATATTATCCTCCCATCTACGTCTTGGCATTCCCAAAGGTCTTTTTCCCTCCGGCCCCCCAACTAATACTCTATTTGCATTTCTCGATTCGCCCATACGTGCTACATGCCCTGCCCGTCTCAAACGTCTGGATTCAATGTTCCTAATTATGTTAGGTGAAGAATACAATGCGTGCAGTTCTGTGTTGTGTAACTTTCTCCATTTCCTGTAACTTTATCCCTCTTAGCCCCAAATATTCTCCTAAGAACCTTATTCTCAAACATCCTTAATCTCTGTTGTTCTCTCGAAGTGAGAGTCCAAGTTTCACGGCCATTCTCTACGTACTAGAAATCGATTCCTGAAATTTTGTTCCTGTATAAGCAAATAAAAAATGTACCCGCAGACCGAAAACAAAGGAAGCGAGAAAATTAGAAATAGTAGAAGAATTAAAGAGTAGAAAGAAAATACAGAAATATTATGATGTAAAGAAAGAAAAAAAAAGAAGGTAAATGAAATAGGAGAAAATAAACGTCGAATAAAAAAATGAACGAAGAGGGGTGGACAAACTGGACAAGAAAACAGTAAGGAAAAATAAAATTAGAAGACTGAAATAGATTAGAGAAATAATGTAAGCAAGAAAGATGCAGGGTGAGAAAAGGATAAGAGATAGAAGAAGAAAAAGGGAAGAAAAAACGAGGAAAACGAATTAAAATAAAGAAAATAAATAAAATTGTTGATAGAAACAAGGACACAGATTAAATGAGGAAAAGGATGGAGTGTAAGAAATGGAGAAACAAAGGGAATAGCCTAATGAAAGGGATTCGTAGTGGATGCCGTGTTCACCCCCTCAGCATGCGATCGAGCTATTCCGGAAGACTGGACGGTTTAGAGAGCCTGTTCCAGGTATCACGGGAGCAGGAAACGCTAATTTCCTGTCTGTTAACAGTTAATTGCCAGGGGTGATCAGGGCTCGTTGCACGGTACCCCACGAAAGAAAGATCAACCACCAAGTACAGTTCTTTAGTGTGCAGTTTATCAACTGTGTACTATGATGAATTTATTATTACACAAATTAAAAAAGAAATTATTGTAATACTGTACAAATATATATTTATAAATTATAGACATCAGCTCAAAGAATTTGAGTGGCCACAAGGATCCTGAATACTTTAAACATGTACAATATATGTGATGTGATACATTAAAGAAAAAAGAAAGTTAATTGTTGAAGGCAAATATAAGTGGATTAATTGAAATAGAGATGATGATGTAATATTTGAAGAAAATCCTTGATAATATTCATAAGAATAGACATTACGGACCGTATTCATAGACATTTCGCAGCACGCGCTACGAGCGTACTAAGCTAGCCCCGGCTATCGACTGGTTACTTGTACAGAATTCAAATCATATCCTATCGCTAACACTGGTTTATGAATACGAAAAACGCTGATAATCCACCGGAAGCCCGCGCTAAAAATGTCTATGAATACGGCCCTTAATAATCAAAAGGAATGTGAAATTCCTTAAGATAATTCCATGTGAATTTTGTAATAGAACCTCTACTGCCAAACAACAAACCAATGACGGACCATTGTTTAAGAGGGACGTTGTACTTTTGAGAAAGATAAGGCAGACAAGGTTCATATATGGACTTCTTCTCAATATCAACTTCGGTGGCCTGATTTAGGTTTCTTTCGAAACGGATAGTAGGGTCAAGAACAAGAGCCCGTTTTAAGCGTCCATTAATAGCAATAATGTCTGCCCGTCTGAAAGAACCATCTGATGATACACAATGTACTTCTTCATGAATCTCTCAATTTAAAGTTTTAACAATTTCCAGCATTCGTGACACTGAGGAAGTGGTTCTGGACATGTCTGTATATAGCAAATTATCTTCAAATATTGGACATATTCTATTCATAGGCTAATTAGGGCTCAGATTTCTATGACGTCTTTTTTTCTCTGATTTATTTTTAAAATTTAGGGTAGAGGTTGGTAAACTGTGATACGAGTAATAATGTGATAGTTTTTTTTTTTTTTTTTGAGAATTTATTACAATTTTACTGAGCTAGAGAAGGACGGGTTTTGTGCAGAAACTTGTCCACGAATATTCATTACCAACCTTTACCCTAAGTTAAATTAAACACATTTCTAGCTTTTCTGAACAGGATGACACGGTTTTCATTGGTCACATAAATGCGTATTTTAGACAACCATATTTTAGCATTAAGTCATATTTGATAAAAAAAATGGTATAAAAGCATATGTTTAGTCATATTACAAATTGTTTTAACAGTTCACAAAGTATTATTCACAAGTTCTGTGTCATAAACAATAGCCACAGACAATTGAAAATCAGCGTTAAAAATTATTTTAGCAGGGTACAACATAATAGTCAATTTTTTTAACATCTTTTCATAGAGTTAAAAGATCTACTTTTAGGAATGGCTGCCTAAACACGGATTTATGACTAGGCCTACAAATATTATAGGCAAACCGAAATATTGCGAAGGATGTAAAACATTATTATCATTATCATTATCATTATTATTATTATTATTATTATTATTATTATTATTATTCGTGGTCTCAGGCGTCCTGCCTAGGACCCGCGTTACAGAATGCGCGCTGGTTCGAGTCCTCATAGGGGAAGAAATTTTCTCATGAAATTTCGGCCAGTGTATGGGACCGGTGCCCACACAGCATCGTAATGCAGTTGGAGAGCTACGATAGGTAGCGAAATCCGGTTGCGAAAGCCAGCTATAACGGCTGGAGGGATCATCGTGCTAACCACACGATACCTCCATTCTGGTTCGATGATCGTCCACCTCTGCTTCGGCATGTGGGCGTGAGGCCAGCAGCCCGCTGGTCGGTCTAGGCCCTTCACGGGCTGTAACGCCACGGATTATTATTATTATTATTATTATTATTATTATTATTATTATTCATTCATCATTTAAGATAACAACATAGCTGTAGCTGATTATATGTATATTGACACAGAATATTTCAGACACACTGTTCTGTGGACTTAGGTCCTTCTGCCTCTGAATACTGCGTAGAGCAACAAATAGTCGCAGCGACTTTTGAGAAAAAAAAGCGTTAATTAAAAGGGACATATTTGAGTTAACATCTGCTAAAGAATTATACATGGGAAATCCTGAGATTTCTCGAACCAATAGCCTGCGGAATCCGAACCACGCAGAGCAAAACCGTTCGGGATTCTGGAATTCGAAACAAAAAGCCCCTCCACTGCGTCTCCCAGCTGCGCTGCCTGCAGTCTACGTCCAACCAGCCAGCCAACCAGCCAGCCTGTTGTGCTGACGGAGTAACTCAATCTCAAGGAGAGATTTATTTACTGCCTGACAGAAAAACGCCACGTTTCTAACGTCGTGTAAACATGCACTGATTTATGTCTGCGCATCCACCCGAATAACTAGTGTGTTAGCTTTCGATGTTAGAGAACCGGGTTCAGAATGCTAGATCAGTACAAACTCATGCCAGCTGAACACTTCTCAATAAAAAGGTCGAATGTTCGAACTCGCTGAAAGGATATCATTGAATCAATCCTCCAGTATCGTTTATCATCATAAGTATCATCTCTAAATAGTCTGCGTAGTTGAAAGAAGTCGTTAAATAACTGGACCGCATTCTGCAGAAAGGAACCATACCACAAAAGAATGTCACAGCTCAACAGTTAAGTAATTTCAAGAAGCCATATTTTGATCAAAGATACTTCCGATAATATGCTTTTATATGGTTAAAGCAAGAAGTCGTTATATTTATTTGTGAATTTGATATTTGCTTTTAAGTTTTAAGTGTATTTTTCTCAGCTTAGGTATCATGTGGATTGGTTCTTTTCTATAAAATGTGGATCAATTAATTTAACATTTAGAACGGTTGGTACGTTTTATCTCAAAAGCCCTATCTCTCTGAACATAATTCCAGTAGGCCTATCGGTTATCAATACTGCAACAAGGATAGGTCAAGACGACAAAGAACGCAACAATAGACGACTTCAAAGAAAACAACAATAGACGACGAAGAGAGCAACAAGAGACGACGACAAAGAAAACAACAATAGACGACGAAGAGAGCAACAAGAGACGACGACAAAGAAAACAACAATAGACGACAAAGAGAGCAACAAGAGACGACGACAAAGAAAACAAAAATAGACGACGAAGAGAGCAACAAGAAACGACGACAAAGAAAACAACAATAGGCGACGAAGAGAGCAACAAGAGACGACGACAAAGAAAACAACAATAGACGACGAAGAGAGCAACAAGAGACGACGACAAAGAAAACAACAATAGACGACAAAGAGAGCAACAAGAGACGACGACAAAGAAAACAAAAATAGACGACGAAGAGAGCAACAAGAAACGACGACAAAGAAAACAACAATAGGCGACGAAGAGAGCAACAAGAGACGACAAAGAAAACAACAATAGACGACGAAGAGAGCAACAAGAGACGACAAAGAAAACAACAATAGACGACGAAGTGAGCAACAAGAGACGACGACAAAGAGAGCAACAAGAGACGACAACAAAGAAAACAATAGACGATAAAGAGAGCAACAAGAGACGACAACAAAGAAAACAATAGACGACAAAGAGAGCAACAAGAGACGACAAAGAAAACAACAATAGACGACGAAGTGAGCAACAAGAGACGACGACAAAGAGAGCAACAAGAGACGACAACAAAGAAAACAATAGACGATAAAGAGAGCAACAAGAGACGACAAAGAAAACAACAATAGACGACGAAGAGAGCAACAAGAGACGACAAAGAAAACAACAATAGACGACGAAGTGAGCAACAAGAGACGACGACAAAGAGAGCAACAAGAGACGACAACAAAGAAAACAATAGACGATAAAGAGAGCAACAAGAGACGACAACAAAGAAAACAATAGACGACAAAGAGAGCAACAAGAGACGACAAAGAAAACAACAATAGACGACGAAGTGAGCAACAAGAGACGACGACAAAGAGAGCAACAAGAGACGACAACAAAGAAAACAATAGACGATAAAGAGAGCAACAAGAGACGACGACAAAGAAAACAATAGACGATAAAGAGAGCAACAAGAGACGACGACAAAGAAAACAACAATAGACGACGAAGTGAGCAACAAGAGACGAGACAAAGAATACAACAATAGACGACGAAGAGAGCAACAAGAGACGACGAAGTGAGCAACAAGAGACGAGACAAAGAATACAACAATAGACGACGAAGAGAGCAACAAGAGACGACGACAAAGAGAGCAACAAGAGACGACGAAAGAAAAAGCAACAACAGACGACGACAAAGAGCAACAAGAGACGACGAAAGAAAAAGCAACAAGAGACGACGACGACAAAGAGAGCAATAAGAGACGAGACGACGACAAAGAAAACAATAGACAATGACAAAGAGAGCAACAAAAGATGACGACAGAGAAAACAATAATCGACGATGGCAGAGAGAGTAACATAAGACGACGACAAAGAAAACAACAATAGACGACGACAAAAGGAGCAACACGAGACAACGACAAAGAAAACAATTATAGACGACGACAAGGAGACCAACAAGGGAAGACGACAAATGAAACAACAATCGACGACGACAAGAGAGGAAGAAGAGATAAAGACAAAGTTAAGAACAAGCGACTGTGACAATGAGAACAACAAAAGACGACGGCAAAGAATAAAAGGTTTGACAACAGAAGGAACGAGAGCAGGTGAAGGACCAGAGGATCGGAAAATTACGATAGATATGAAAACTATAAAATGAATAATATAAGATGTAAATAACATAATTAATATGGTAGAGATAGAGAAATGCGACAGGGAGGGAGAGAACAGGACGGGGTAGGTGAAGAAAGTATCTGACAGTATGGAAATGTGAAGACATGAAACAATAGGAAATTGAAAGAAACAACATAAGATGATCTGAAAAGAAAGAGTTCTAAGAAGCAAAACGAATGCATACATAGATGTACTTCATAAATTTGTAAAGTTCTCTATACAAAAACTGTAAAAAAAAAAAAAAATACTCATTTGTTAGCTGGTGTAAGCAGGAGACTGGGAACAGGCCTGATTTTTATTGCCCAGTATTCTCTCATGATAAATATTTATGGACGCGCTCTGAGTGACGGAAGCGGCGAACATTCAAAGTTATGCTTCCATTAAAATCAATTTGAGGATGCAGCCTGCGAAATACTGATCGGCTGAATCGCTCCACTACATTGGTTACCACGGCTACAAGAAAAACAACGACGTTACGAGATGCGTCCGAATCATGTTCGGCGGTAACGAGCGATGTCCAGGTTACGGGGGTCTGAGCATACATATTTTGTCATGCTTCCAGGAGTTGTTAACATGCTCGCGCTGGTACAGGGTGTTCCACATACAGAACCAATTATACAGACCTACAAATAATATTGATGAATATGAATGATTTGAAATTGTAATTGTATTAATATTCGATATTTTCGAAGTTTGTCAAATGAGTGGTAAAATTTGAAGATGGGATTTTAATGTTTTAGAAAGTTAATGATTAACAAATTATATTACGTAGCCGTCTATTTTGAATTTATTAAATAAGTGAAGAGCGAGAAAAATGTTAGAAGTAGCAGGAGATGAGGAGGAAAAGAGAAAGAAATTATAAGAATGGAAACGGGAACAAAAGAATGGAAAGATGGTAATTAGAGGAAGGTGGAGGAGATCGGAAGAAATAAAGGTGAAAATGATGGAAATGGAAAGAAATGGGAGAGGATCAGGAAGAGATAAAGATGAAAGTCATGAGGAGATTGAGGGAATCAGAAGAATAAAAAAATAAAAATCAGAAAAGCTTAAGAGGATCAGGAGAAGAAAAACAAGGAAATCAGAAGCAGATGGAGAGAATCAGGAGGACAGAAAAATGGAGGTAAGGAGTAAATGAAGGGAATGAAAATAAACAAAGAATGGAAATCAGGAAAAGGTGGTAAAAGGTAAAAATCAGATGATGGTAAGGAGTAAATGAAGGGAATGAAAATAAATAAAGACTGGAAATCAGGAAAAGGTGGCAAAAGATAAAAATCAGATGATGGTAAGGAGTAAATGAAGGGAATGAAAATAAATAAAGACTGGAAATCAGGAAAAGGTGGCAAAAGATAAAAATCAGATGATGGTAAGGAGTAAATGAAGGGAATGAAAATAAATAAAGAATGGAAATCAGGAAAAGTTGGCAAAAGATAAAAATCAGATGATGGTAAGGAGTAAATGAAGGGAATGAAAATAAACAAAGAATGGAAATCAGGAAAAGGTGGCAAAAGATAAAAATCAGATGATGGTAAGGAGTAAATGAAGGGAATGAAAATAAATAAAGAATGGAAATAAGGAAAAGGTGGTAAAAGGTAAAAATCAGATGATGGTAAGGAGTAAATGAAGGGAATGAAAATAAACAAAGAATGCAAATAAGGAAAAGGTGGTAAAAGGTAAAAATCAGATGATGGTAAGGAGTAAATGAAGGGAATAAAAATAAATAAAGAATGGAAATCAGGAAAAGGTGGCAAAAGATAAAAAATCAGATGATGGTAAGGAGTAAATGAAGGGAATGAAAATAAACAAAGAATGGAAATAAGGAAAAGGTGGTAAAAGGTAAAAATCAGATGATGGTAAGGAGTAAATGAAGGGAATAAAAATAAATAAAGAATGGAAATCAGGAAAAGGTGGCAAAAGATAAAAATCAGATGATGGTAAGGAGTAAATGAAGGGAATGAAAATAAACAAAGAATGGAAATCAGGAAAAGGTGGCAAAAGATAAAAATCAGATGATGGTAAGGAGTAAATGAAGGGAATGAAAATAAATAAAGAATGGAAATGAGGAAAAGGTGGTAAAAGGTAAAAATCAGATGATGGTAAGGAGTAAATGAAGGGAATGAAAATAAACAAAGAATGGAAATAAGGAAAAGGTGGCAAAAGATAAAAATCAGATGATGGTAAGGAGTAAATGAAGGGAATGAAAATAAACAAAGAATGGAAATCAGGAAAAGGTGGCAAAAGTTAAAAATCAGATGATGGTAAGGAGTAAATGAAGGGAATGAAAATAAATAAAGAATGGAAATAAGGAAAAGGTGGTAAAAGGTAAAAATCAGATGATGGTAAGGAGTAAATGAAGGGAATGAAAATAAATAAAGAATGGAAATAAGTAAAAGGTGGTAAAAGGTAAAAATCAGATGATGGTAAGGAGTAAATGAAGGGAATGAAAATAAACAAAGAATGGAAATAAGGAAAAGGTGGTAAAAGGTAAAAATCAGATGATGGTAAGCAGTAAATGAAGGGAATGAAAATAAACAAAGAATGGAAATCAGGGAAAGGTGGCAGAAGATAAAAAATCAGATGATGGTAAGGAGTAAATGAAGGGAATGAAAATAAACAAAGAATGGAAATCAGGAAAAGGTGGCAAAAGATAAAAATCAGATGATGGTAAGGAGTAAATGAAGGGAATGAAAATAAACAAAGAATGGAAATCAGGAAAAGGTGGTAAAAGGTAAAAATCAGATGATGGTAAGGAGTAAATGAAGGGAATGAAAATAAATAAAGAATGGAAATCAGGGAAAGGTGGCAGAAGATAAAAAATCAGATGATGGTAAGGAGTAAATGAAGGGAATGAAAATAAACAAAGAATGGAAATAAGGAAAAGGTGGTAAAAGGTAAAAATCAGATGATGGTAAGGAGTAAATGAAGGGAATGAAAATAAATAAAGAATGGAAATCAGGAAAAAGGTGGCAAAAGATAAAAATCAGATGATGGTAAGGAGTAAATGAAGGGAATGAAAATAAATAAAGAATGGAAATCAGGGAAAGGTGGCAGAAGATAAAAAATCAGATGATGGTAAGGAGTAAATGAAGGGAATGAAAATAAACAAAGAATGGAAATCAGGAAAAGGTGGCAAAAGATAAAAATCAGATGATGGTAAGGAGTAAATGAAGGGAATGAAAATAAACAAAGAATGGAAATCAGGAAAAGGTGGAGGGTAGCTACCAAAAGGAACAAGAATATGAAGAAAAAAAAAAGCAGAAGCACAAAAGATAGAAATCAGGAGGAAGTACAGGGGATCAGAAAGGAAAGGAAATGAAAATCAGAAGAATACTGAGGGGATCAGGAGAAGAAAGAGATTAAATCAGGAGATACAAAGGAAGTCAGGAGGAAAGAGAGTTGGAAATGAGGATGGGCTGTAGATGGAGTTAACCAGAAGGAAAAAATGTTATGTTTTATTTAACGATGCTCGCAAGTGCCCAGGTCATATCAGCGTCGCCGGTGTGCCGGAATTTTGTCGGCAGGAGTTCTTTTACATGCCAGTAAATCTACTGACATGAGCCTATCGCATTTAAGCACACTTAAATGCCATCGACCTGGCCCGGCACCGAATTCGCAACCTCGGGAATAAAAGGCCAGCGCTATACCAACTGCGCCACCTAGGCCGACTGAAGAAACAAAACGTGTAGATCAGAAGAAGATGGAGATCAGGAGGACAAAAAGATTACAATCTGGAGATGATGGAAAATATCAAGAGGAGGAAACATAGAAATCAGAAGAAGGTAAAAGTCATCAGGAGAGTAAGGACTGGAATTCAGGAGAAGACTGAGGGACTCAATAAATAAAAGGTGGAAATCAAAAGAAGATGTAAATGACCAGAAGGAGAAAAATAAGAAAATCAGACGAGGTATTAGAAAAAGGTAGACGAGCAAGATCAGATTAAAACAGATGAGACGAGTAGAAGATCAGGAGAAAAAGGAGACAGATAGGCCTACTGTAAGAAGACAATCAGAAGCAGGAGAATATCGAAGATGAACGCCTAAGGGAGAACGAATAAAGAAGAAAGTCTGGGAAAGCAACATTATAAAAAATATAAAGAGAAAGAGCAGGAAAAGAAGGAAATTAGCAAAGATAAATACCAGACTGTGGAAGAAGAAGAAGAAGAAGAAGAAGAAGAAGAAGATCATGAGCGAGTAAAGAAGGATGAGCAGGAGAATGTGGAGCAGGAGGAAGATCACGAAAAGATATCATGGACGGTAAGGAGATCAGAAAGCGAATGAAAGAGGCGATGATGATGATGATGATGATGATGATGATGATGATGATGATGATGATGGACGACCTGGCCTGATAGCAAGCAGGCATGTCCCCTAATGCGTGTGGCTACGTCACCTCGTAGTCGCCCGTCATAAAGTTAAACCACTTAGCAGGTGAGGATAACAAACGCAGCGCGATAAGGAAGACGTCGCTGAGTCGCCACCAGGCGCGCGCCAGTCGCCACGTCCAACAGGACAGTAGCAACATTCCCATCCCTTACGAGTCTTCCACCCTCAGCTTTTTCAACCTTTGCTGAACTTTTTTTTTTTTTAATTCACTCATTGGAGGTATTGACTTTTGTAGACTTCCATTCAGGCCTACATAACTTATTCAGTTCCCAGTGACATGTTGATAACACACGCACACACCCAATTGCTTTTCCCGTAAAAGTGTTAATGCTATGTTAATATTCTATAGCAAGAATTTATTTGCGAATAAATTTTTTCACTGCTCTTCACTCCTAAATATTAATTCCTTCCTGGGGATAAGATTTTATTACTTGTATTACTGCAAATTGTATCATCATCTTTTGTTTCTGGCTAAGTGGAAGGGAAGGCCTGATCGCCTTAACTTCGCCAGAATAAATAATAATGATGACAATAATAATAATAATAATAATTATTATTATTATTATTATTATTATTATTATTATTATAAAATTATTATTATTAGTATTATTTTCAACATCATTCTTTCTTTACCCACACTTTCCAACACAGCTTCTTTTCTTGCTCTGTCCATTTCACACGCTCCATTCTTCTCCATATCCACATTTCAAATGCTTCTATTCGCTCCTCTTCATTTCGTCGTAATGTCCATGTTTCTGTCCCATACAATGCCAGACTCCATACAAAGCACTTCAGTAGTCTCTTCCTTAGTTCTTTTTCCAAGAGGTCCGCAGAAGATGCCCCTTTTTCTATTACAAGTTTCCTTTGCCATTGTTATCCTCCTTTTGACTTTCTGGCGCAGCTCATGTTACTGCTTATACCGGGTCATCATTTTGTTTTTACTAACATTTGTAATATTAACCAGGCTATACCTTTGGATTAACGGTTGAGAACCGCAAACACTATGTTACCCCCTTCCACGACCGGATACTAGAGTAAAAGTACAAACAACTCACTTTACTAGGTATAGGAAGGAAGAACAGTAGTGCATCCATTTACGTAAACTAGGAACTCTTACGACTTTTAGTTTTATAATTTTCGTTAGGTTTTTATTTACTCAAAATACAGTACAGTACTAACAATGAGTGTTTTTACTCACTACCTGAACTATCCAGGCGGACGTATTCATTATGCAATGTATAGTATACTGTCTACAGCACATTAGCATACAATATGGAAAATTTAAATTGAAAAATAATCAAAATCTGGATATTTTAACAAATTGTTGAAAATGATGGCCGTTCATTTCTTACGGGCTTCAGTTCTTTTGTGTGCATATTATCGAAAACGTTTTTAAGCATATCTTCTGAAATTGAATGTATTCTTTCCGGAATGTAATTCTTTAGTTCTTCTATTGTTGTAGGATGTTTAACAAACACAACTGTTTTACAGTAACTCCAAAAGAAATAACGCAAATATCAGTCGACATGGGGGCCATAATCCTGTGCCTCTTGAAATAATAATTCTGTACCTACTCTATAACAGAGTACCTTACTTACGTATTGTAATCACTTCACTTCTGCCCGATTCGCACAGATAAATCTACTCAGATTGCTGTCTACCGTCCCTCCAAGTAGTTGTGTCGCAGGGTTGTATAAAGGGGGAAATCACGTGACAGCAAATGTTTTCAGAAAAGAGCTAAGACAGCCCAGCCACTAGCCTTTACAGAGGGGCCAGTAAAATGGATGTTGGAAACAGAGAAGCGACGTAACCAAACGGATACAGTACCTGTGCGAAAATATGATTCAATAATGAATGCACTTTATTCACTGGAAAATACGACCATATTTCTGGAACGTACTATACTCATTCACTCTGGACTGTATACTGTGACCGTAGTGTCTGCTAGTCTAGTGTATATATAGGCCTAGTCTTTATTATATGCCCTTTGGGGGAAGTTCCCTAGTAGAAGGGATGGGAGTTAAGTACGAGTACATTCAAAAACTCAGGTACAATAAAAATTGAAGTAAAAATAAAATGATGTCCCTGTAGTATAGCCCAACTATTTGAAACTGTCCACTTACTCTACTACCTCATTTAATATTCGCACGTTTACGTTCTTTATTTTTCTTCCGACAGCCATGGTCTTCATGCAGGGGCGGCCCGTCCTTATGTGCTACAGTACAATGATAATTTTTGCTCAAATAATGTATTTGTAATACCAAAGTATTTGATCTGTCATTTGACAATTTCCCGTGGTTATATTATGACGCGTTATAAAGCGTTTAGTCTTCGTTCTTCGCTCTTTGGTGCCTCAGGGGGTTCGTTGTGCTACTCAAAACTCCACGTGAGAATGTAGATAGTTACGCGCATGTGCGAAACTGAAATCACTGCTCTGACTGGCTATTTTTACGCGGGAAAGTGCTGTAGTCAGCTTCAGCACTACACAGCTTGGAGATTGCAAAAGTAAAGCTTGTTTGTGGAGGAACTCGGAACTGTTTACAATGTATTTGGTAATTCAAGTGTCCGACTGCTGCTGCCATCTACCTGTTGAAGTTGCTGTCAACAGCTATACTATATTGAACAAAAGTGTATTCCAGATACAACTTGGATTTCTATACGGAAGACCTGACTTCCGAAATATAGATGTCTGTTCAATTGTCACAATACATAGTCTCCAACAATTTACAGGATCCATTCTGTGAAGTAACGAAGTTGTTAAATATTTTGGTTACATCACCAATGACTGCTGTTGAGCCAGAAAGATGTTTTTCTTGCTTGAAACGTATAAAAACGTTTTTAAGGAACTATGTCTATTGGAACTCGCTTCCGAGTGATATAAGGGGTTGTTGGACAATAACTTCATTTAGGTCAAAATTACATAAATTCTTACTTAACAGATTAATTGCTGATTAATATTTGTTACTTATAATGAAACTAACATCTGTCCATTCTTATTATTATTATCATTAATTTCTCTAAATAGATTTACAAAACCTCTAATGGCAATTACATTAATATTCTCATTATAGAAATAGAAATATATATATTCTCCCTGTAACATAGTCCTAGTAAGCTTATATTAAATTAATTTTCATCATTTTACTAGCTATCTCAAATATTAAATTAATTATAATACATTGAATTAAATTAGCTCAAAAATTAAGTTACTGCTTTACCTTATAGATTCATCTAAATTTAAATAAATGTGTAGTGAAGAATACTGCTGGAGAACCTTTTAAGTGTAGTGTAAATATTTGTAATTTAAATTTATGTATTGTATTGATTAAGGCTGGTTGAGTGGAAGAGAAGGCCTTATGGCCTTAACTCTGCCAGCGAAAATAAAACATTATTATTATTATTATTATTATTATTATTATTATTATTATTATTATTATTATTATTATGTCCCAGGATCATCTCACTGCTCTTACAATATTGTCACTAGAAAAGACTATGATATCCAAAATGGAGGGGTTTAACACCAAGTCACAAGTTCTGCAGTACGAAAGAAAGTCGCATGGACTTCATATTTCATCACTAGGAGAGACTCAAATTAAGATAAATACATATAAGTATAGGCCTATACAGTAGGCCGATATAGAGATTGTAGCACACTCATTATTTTGACCACCAGCCGCTACTGTCTTTATGCAATATGAAACTGAAATAAGCATTTTTCAAAATGCGCACAATATGCGAAATAAAATTCGTCTTCGATTATTCTTCGTTCGAAATGCGAAAATATACGAGTACGCTACTTCTTAAATATGACGTATCAATAAAAATCTGTATTGTCATGCAAATCCTCGGTCTACTTATAACCGACATTCGTACGTATTGACAAATTGGTAACCAACAACAAGATCAATAAGGCCTTCTAATGGTGTGGGGGGAGGAAATGTTAATAGATACTGCTAAGCAGAAGGCAGCAGTGGTTGGTAACCACAACAACCAAAAAAGTTGCTACCGAAACAGCCATTCAGCTGTTCTGTGCAGTGCCTTTCACCCCTTCGCCTGTTGACAAGGACGGGGCAGACGACATTTCGACGGTGGAACGTTACCGCTTCTAGGAAGGAATGTCACATTGTTGCGTGAGTCGCGACACAACAGGATGTCAGCAATCAAGTGCGGGTTCTTGCGCCAGGGCTTCCAGGAGGCGGGCCGCCTTCATTTCCCGGTAGAGGCAACAACTCTATCTGTGATTTACTTAACCTACAGTCAGGACACTTTCGAACTACGTAAGCTGTTCTTAATCGACGAAAACTAAGCTATGCTGAAATTAAAGCAGCATATAAACCTATCTGATGAGCCACAGTTCTCTCTGCTGTACAGGGTGATTCATTAAAAGCACACAAAAATTAAACAGGAAATAGAGAATGCTCTACAGAACATTTTGAGTATCAAACTTGGGGTCTGCGAAGTCAAATTAATGAGATATGAACTTAAAATATGTTTATTGTTTTCCATATTATCTACTGTTATTACTCAAATCTTAAAATTGTTGTCATAAAAATTTATATGTCTGAGTTAACGTACCATATTATACATACCTCATAACAGGTGCTCGAAATGAAGACTACCAATATTTATTTTTACATTTATTATTTATACATTGGCGCTACAGCCCAAAACGGGCCCTGGCCTTCTTGATTCTCTGCCTCCAATCTTCTCTATCCCTGGCTCTCACTTCCCAATTCCTACATTTCAATAGCTGCTGACAATCTTCCTTGATTGAGTCCTTCCATCTTCTCCTAGGTTTTCCAATAGGTCTTTTGCCATATATCGGATCCTGCATAGCCATCTTCGGTATGCTTGAATTGTCCATTCTCTGAACATGTCCAGCCCATTCTAATTTTTTTAGTTTCACTATTACTGAAATCTCCAAATCTTTGTATCTATTGTAAATTTGTAGACTATAATTTTTATACGACACTTATGCTGAGTTGGGATATAAATAAATTAATGAATGAATAAATGAATGAATAAATGAATAAATAAATGAATGAATGAATAAATAAATGAATGAATAAATAAATGAATGAATGAATAAATAAAAGAATAAATAAATAAAAGAATAAATAAATGAATGAATGAATCCAATCAATCAATCAATCAATCAATCAATCAATCAATCAATCAATCAATCAAAGGACATTATGGAGCATGTCGACTCCATGTCGATTTCACAAAACGTTTCCACTCTGTTCTGTCTTTTGATAGTTCCTCCCAGTTGGTAATTTCCATTTCCATGCATTCCTTCTGAATTTCATCTTTCCATCTACTTCGAGGTCTTCCCAGTGGCCTTCTGTTGTTAAAGGTGTTCATATATATTTGTTTTATCCCTATCCCCACGTCCAAGTCGTGACTCCTGAACAATGCAGTTGTGTCAGTGGCGCCAACTTTTGGAAAACATTGGGTGGGCTCAAACAGTTGAGGCGTAAGTTAAAACTAACTAAAATAAATAAACCTCATAAATAATAATAATAACAATAATAATAATAATAATAATAATAATAATAATAATAGTAATAATAAAAATTATAAATTATTGGGTGGGCTTGGGCCCCACGGGTCCATATAAGTTGGCGCCACTGCATTGTGCAACACTTCAGAATAATCGTTGGTTTTTTCGATTGGTCTCTTCTTATGGCCTATTGTAAATTGTGCGAGCACATCTACGTTGAAAGATATCGTTACAAAAAACAGTGGAATTGCAGTAAGGCAAATCGCTTAATAAAACATCAAAACAGAAACAATTCCGAACAAAAAAAAACCGGAGAGAGTAAAAACATTGCTACAATAAAAAATGAAGAGTCCACTGCAAGAATGATGGATGTCATTTGGAATACATTTTGCAGGAGAAGCAATTGAAAGTTTGAAATGCTTAGCGTTCAAAGCTTAACTGTGATTTTCCGATCATCACTGGACAAGACTCAGTGTTAATGCCATATAACTCTCTATGTAGCCTACTTTCTATATCTCTTAAGCTATGCAATGACAGTCTTGGTTCATTTCCGACAAGAAAGTGACATCCATCATTCTTGCAGTGGACTCTTCAAATGTAATAATCGGCCGTTCTAAAGGATGATGACCGATAATTATTCAATACCTCATTAGCAACGAGTTAAAAAGTACACGATCGACAATTAAACATTGATCTTCTAGGTCACTTCTACATTAAAATTAGTATTTTTTATTTATTTTCCCACTGAAATTCAAATTAGGGTAATGGGCAAACCAATTTAGAAATATGCAAATGATGACAACTGGCCCCCTGAAAAAAAAAAGGTTTAAATTGGAAATGAAGACGTTGGCAATTGTCTTTTTTTGCGTGGTGACAAGTTAGGGAGAAGAACCTGTTCACACAGCTGCGGGGCCCGCTCGTCGATTGTTCGAAACCGTTGCCATTCACATTCCTGGTCGCCTAATACGGCACCATTGTCGCCATGCGGTGTTCAGCTTATTAGTGAAACAACTGAACGACGAAAATTCGTGTTAGTAACACATCTGTTATCTTCTGATACGCACGATTCAACGATAACTTGGCAACGGTGATGGTGTTTTGTTTCTGAAATAAATGAACTCCGACTAGGTTTATGATTTATATGACAGTGGGCCTTGGAGACTAAAAAAACATTATTGTTATATACCATGCTTACTAAAATTTGAAATAAATAGTTCTACCAGGGATGGAATTTACGAGAAAGTTAATGAGGAGTATCTATTTTTAAGAAGGGGGGACATGAACAACTTTCGAGGAATATCACTTTTGTTGACGTCCTACAAAATTTTGTCGAATATCCTTTTGAGAAAATTAACTCCATATGTAGATGAAATTATTGGGGATCATCAGTGTAGTTTTAGGTGTAATAGATCGACTATTGTTAAGATTTTTTGTATTCGACAGATATTGCAGAAAAAATGGGAGTATAAGGGTACAGTACATAAGTTATTTATAGATTTCAAAAAGGCATATGACTCGGTTAAGAGAGACGTTTTACATAATATTCATATTGAATTTGGTATACCCAAGAAAGTACTTCGATTAATTACAATATGTCGTAGTGAAACTTACAGCAGAGTCCGTGTAGGCCAGTTTCTATGTGATGCTTTTCTAATTCACTGCGGGCTAAAGCAAGGAGATGCACTATCACCTTTATTTTTTAACTTCGCTGTAGAATATGTCATTCGGAAAGTTCAGGATAACAGAGAGGGTTTAGAATTGAACGGGTTACATCAGCTTCTTGATTATGCGGATGATGTGAATATGTTAGGAGAAAATTCACAAACGTTTAGGAAAAACACGGAAATTCAACTTGAAGCAAGTAAAGCAATAGGCTTGGAAGTAAATTCCGAAAAGACTAAGTATATGATTATGTCTCTGATCAGAATATTGTACGAAATAGAGATATAACAATTGGAGATTTATCCTTCGAAGAGGTGGAAAAATTTAAATATCTTGGAGCAACAGTAACAAATATAAATGACACTCGGGAGGGAATTAAACGCAGAATAAATATGTTTGAATAGCTTTTGTCTTCTAGACTGCTGTTAAAAAATCTGAAAGTTAGAATTTATAAAACAGTTATATTATCGGTTGTTCTTTATGGTTATGAAACTTGGACTCTCACTTTAAGAGAGAGAACAGAGATTAAGGGTATTTGAGAATAAGGTTCTTAGGAAAATATTTGGAGTTAAGAGGGATGAAGTTACAGGAGAATGGAGAAAGTTACACAACGCAGAACTGCACGCATTGTATCCTTCACCTGACATAATTAGGAACATTAAATCCAGACGTTTGAGATGGGCAGGTTATGTAGCACGTATGGGCGAATTCAGAAATGCATATAGAATGTTAGTTGGAAGGCCGGAGGGAATAATACCTTTGAGGAGGCCGAGACGTAGATGGGAGGATAATATTAAAATGGATTTGAGAGAGGTGGGATATGATGATAGAGACTGGATTAATCTTGCTCAGGATAGGGACCGATGGCGGGCTTATGTGAGTGCGGCAATGAACCTGCGGGGTTCCTTAAAAGCCATAAGTGGTAAGTAATTATGCATGGAAAACTATAAAAATCACACTCAGAGTTCAATGGATTCCCAAAAGATTTTTTAGTCTCTATTTAATGAAAGAAGAAATTCTGTAAACAAACAACGTAATAGTTTTATATTATAAAATACTTATTATGTATAATAAGTTAGTGGACTACTAGGCCTATATACGGTGAATCCTCGTCCTCAACTCTCCTAACACCATTTCGCTTATCATCGACACTATAATAACCTTGTAGTTGATACCGCATCATTAAATGATAAGAAGAGGTACACCATTTCGTAGCACCTTGCAAAATCACTGATAACCTAGAAAATGAAAGGGAACAGCTGCATTTACCCACGGTAATGTGTACTTCAGAGGTTCTCAACCTTTTAAAGATTGTGAGCAGCGCCTACACTTATTCACGTGAAGATAGCTCTTGAAAACGCAACAAATCCAAAGCGACAGGTTCTGACGACATTAATATCGCAATGATAAACAAACTTATTGACGTAATCTTACCAACAATGACACACATTTTCAACGCTTCGCTGACGACATCCATTTTTCCTAAAGCTTGGAAAAATGCCTTTTTGCGCCCTATAACCAAAGTTAAAACGCCGACTACCCCAATGACTATCGACCTATTAGTATTCTATCTACCTTGTCGAAGCCTTTTTCATGGTCCAAAAATACAATGTAAATGAAGTAAAAACTAGTATTTCACCAGAGAACTAAGGAGTTGTTCCCTTGTATTTTTTAAAGAGATACACAATACGCATGTAGCTAGGTTATCCTAGTGATTTAACAAAGTAAGCCTACTACGAAATGGCGTTCCTGTGCTTATCATTTACCGGGTTTATGTTTTAGTCCCGGTTTCTTCAACCTTTGTTAAAATGCACCTAACATAGCGTTAATTAACTGTAAGTTAAAAGTATGAATTGCTGTTAAAAATATTGCGTTTCTTCAACTTTACATTTCACATTTTAACATTCTGTTTGTTAACTCTCTGTTAGGAACAGAGATTCTAGAGTTTAACCACAACCTATAACCAAGTATTGGCTGACTTCTGTTTTCTGAACTCTGACAATTGCGATTCTCGCTTGTTTCCGTTGTTTGATTCAGAGAGGATAGAAGTCTTTCTATTCTCTCAGGTTTGATTTCTGCTTCTTTCCTCGTCTGTATCACAATAGCGTGGAGCGGCGTATTGGTATTGCTGTTATGAAATGGAAAACACTGGAACAAAAAGAAATCGTGGGACTAATTTCTCTTCGTTCGAAAGAAACCTTCTGCTGGAAATTATTTCGCAGTATAAGCCAATTATTGAGAATAAACAAACAAACGGGTCTACGTTGAAAGCGAAAAGTGAGGATTGGCAGAAAACAGCCTACACCTTTGTATGAACTTCTGTTCTGTCATATCACAGAAATCATCCGCTCTGTTTATGTATTCATGGATATCATTTTCTAAATAATCTATATATATATATATAAGTTCAGCATCTAACGCACCAGCCATATTGGATACTTCAATGCTAACAGAGAGTTAAATGATTTAACTTCATGAAATTGGGCAGTTAAATTAACACAGATTTTAACAGCCTGTTAGTACTAGTACTAACAGTAGTTGAAGAAATGCTTCAACTGTTAAGTTTACAGTTAAAATGTAATAACATACTGTTATAATTTAACAAAGGTTGAAGAAACTGGGCTTTACAGTTCTTCCAAAGGGGAAATTAAAATTCGAAAGGAGTCCACAGATATCGATAGTTCTGAAAGCACTGCAATAAACTTGTCTAACAACACTGTAATAGAATAATTTCAAGGGAAAAATTGTTCCGGGGCCGGGTATCGATCCCGGGACCTCTGGTTGAACGTACCAGCGCTCTTTCCAACTGAGCTACCCGGGAACTCCACCCGACAACGTCTCAAATTTTCCCTTTATATCCACACAACTCGCCTATTAAGTAATTTTTATTCCATTTCTATTGCTTTTTTGATCCAGGAATAATAATAGCTACTCCTTTACGAAAACTCTACTTTTTTACGAGTGTTTCCATAAAAAACTAGTATTGTTCCATGGTCCAAAAATATAATGTAAATGAAGTAAAAATTAGTATTTCACCGGAGAATTAGAATTGTTCCCTTATATTTTCTACGAGATACACAATACGCATTTAACTAGGTTATCTTATTGTCAGTGATTTCACAAAGTAGGCCTACTACAACATGGCGTTCCCGTGGTTATCATTCACCAAAATCAAGTTGTTAATAGCAAATAGAAACGTTACACAAGTGCTATCAAAACGAGATTTTACGCTATATTTCCAACACTTTTTATCTTACAGTTCTTCCAAAGGAAATATTAAAATTCGAAGGAGTCCACAGGTATCAATAGTTCTGAAAGCATTGCAATAAACTTGTCTAATAACACTGTAATAAGCAATTAGGGTTTAACATAATTATGTCAGAAGGAAGAAGAAAAAGAAGGAATTCAGTCTTACACTAAAAAACAATGCTAAAGCAATGAATATTTGCATTCCAACACTGCAATAACGTACAAAGCATGCTATTCTACGCTATTTAAAATATCTGCCGGAAATATTTTATCTTAAAAATCACAAAAAGAAGACTGACTTTGAGGTTCAGGTTGACAACATTTTAAAAGATAATGGGAACAAAATGTTCGTGTTGAAATTTTTAACACAACCAGGAGATAATAATACAGTTGCCTTGTAATCAGCTTATTGGTTCTGCTGACATTTACATTATTGTACAGGAAAGTGGGCGTTCCGTTCCACGGGTCGCAGCTGTTGTGTAACGGATCATGTAATTGTTTCTGCAACGCAAACACACATTCATTTGTTGCGCTTGTGGCGCCACTCGACAATGATCTAATTGAGACAAACGCTTGTACTAACAATATGAACACATCTACAACAATGTGCATCATTCACTCTTCTGTTTTTTTTTTATTGCCAACTCTTCTCTGCACTTCAAGTTTTTATGGTTGGATAAACTGTTCCACATGGTTAATTTCGAACCTCTCCCCTCTCCCTCCTTGTCAAACCCCCCACCCCCTTTCCTTCGCTCGCATAACCAGGTGTAGCTATATCCAAGAAAACAAGTTTTTCAGCGTCTAAATACGGTTTGCTTATTACCTGAAACTATGTGTGTATACATACATACTAGCATTACACTAAGGCGATGCGTTTTTGTTCCGAAGCCAAGTAAAAGCAGATAATTAATCGAAGTTGACTGGGAACACGGCTTGTACATTACGACTAGATCCTACCAACAAAAGCTCTGATGACATAACCACTCCGAAGAACAGATACGGGGCCGTTTGTTTAAAATGAAACACAAAATTAATGCTCAACGATGGAGAATAAGCGTATAGAAATATACAGCAAGAAAAAAAAACACAAGAAAGTATAAAAAAATACACAGATGACGTAATAATCCAAGGCGCGTTCGGATTAGACATTTCTTTTCTCCTTCTTTTTTTTATCGTCTGTCATTTATATCTGAGATAAGTCCATCTATGAATCGTCACGGCAACTGTGACTTTCATTTGTTACAAAAGGAATGTCGCTTACTTCAAGTGTAAAACACTAGAGGCGCCACTATGATTTCTATATTTGTAAACTTCAGACGATAGCCATATATATGAAGTGGGATGGGTTAATGACTTTTTTTTTATATCTGAAGGGGTTAAAAAGGTTAGGTTATCTCTAGTAACAACTATCCTTGAGGTATATTGGTGTCGTGGTGGTATATATCCATACATTCTGAAGTTCAACAAAGTGTGTTGATGATTTATGTATATTTTTGCAGTTTCGAAGGGCCAGTTCAAAAGGGAAACAACTCAGAATTTAAAATTTTGAGATAACTTAATTTTAACGCTTCATGTTGCTGTTCATTTAAAACTTGTAGCAGCTATAAATATTGAACGGGTTAAATCAGCTTCTTGTCTATGCGGATGATGTGAATATGTTAGGAGAAAATCCACAAACGCGGAAATTTTACTTGAAGCAAGTAAAGCGATAGGGTTGGCAGTAAATCCCGAAAAGACTAAGTATGTGATTAGTATGTCTCGCGACCAGAATATTGTACGAAATGGAAATATAAAAATTGGAGATTTATCCTTCGAAGAGGTGGTAAAATTAAAATATCTTGGAGCAACAGTAACAAATATAAATGACACTCGGGAGGAAATTAAACGCAGAATAAATATGGGAAATGCCTGTTATTATTCGGTTGAGAAGCTTTTGTCATCCAGTCTGCTGTCAAAAAATCTGAAAGTTAGAAATTATAAAACAGTTATATTAACGATTGTTCTGTATGGTTGTGAAACTTGGACTCTCACTTTGAGAGAGGAACAGAGATTAAGGGTATTTGAGAATAAGGTTCTTAGGAAAATATTTGGGACTAAGAGGGATGAAGTTACAGCAGAATGGAGAAAGTTACACAACGCAGAACTGCACGCATTGTAGACCTATTCTTCACCTGACATAATTAGGAATATTAAATCCAGACGTTTGAGATGGGCAGGGCATGTAGCACGTATGGGCGAATCCAGAAATGCATATAGAGTGTTAGTTGGGAGGTCGGCGGGAAAAAGACCTTTGGGGAGGCCGAGACGTAGGTGGGAAGATAATATTAAAATGGATTTGAGGGAAGTGGGATATGATGGTAGAGACTGGATTAATCTTGCTCAGGATAGGGATCAATGGCGGGCTTATGTGAGGGCGGCAATGAACCTCCGGGTTCCTTAAAAGCCTGTAAGTAAGTATGTAAGTAAGTAGCTATAAATATGAAACATCATTAACAGAATTTTGAGTAGTAATTCTAACGATTCTTTGATTTTTCATGGCAACTCAAAGCTTTAAAATGCAGGTCTCTCAAAACTTTAAATTTTGAGTCGTTTCCCTTTTGAAATGGGCCGTCGAATATGTCCTAATATTGTGATTTCGATTTCATTTTAGAGGATTTGTAAATTATTCATAATATTAAAACGTACAGTCTTAGAAAAATGTTTTGTCACACAGATTCATAATTCCCAGAAAGGGGACAGTGCGCATGTTCAGACACACAACGAAACAAAACTAATTTTATTACTTCAACTAATCGTTTTCTTGTGAACCAAGTCGCTCGTCCTTTGATCATGCGCACTTCCTCCTTTCTGAGACATATAATATCTATGAGACAAAACTTTTTTCTAAGACTGTACAAATGAAAGCATTCATGTTTAAATGTAGTCTAAGAAATAAAATTATTTGATATCATTCATCCATAGCGTTCTGCCCAAGGGCAGGTGTTTCACTGCAAACCCAGCATTCTCCATTCTTTCCTATTTTCTGCCTTCCTCTCTGTCTCCGTACATTATCCATATATTTTAATGTCGTCTATCATTTGATATCTCCTTCTGCCACGAACTCTTCTCCCTTTCACCATTCCTTCCAGTGCATCCTTCAGTAGACAGTTTCTTCTCAACCAGTGAGTCAACCAATTCCTTTTCTTCTTTGTGATCAGTTTCAGCATCATTCTTTCTTCTTTCCAACACAGCTTCGTTTCTTACTCTATCCACTTCACACGTTCCATCCTTCTCCATATCCACATTTCAAATGCTTCTATTAGCTTCTCTTCACTTCGTCGTAAAGTCCATGTTTCTCCCCATACAATGCCACACTCCACAAAAAGCACTTCACCAATCTCTTACTTAATTCTTTCTTCAGAGGTCCGCAGAAGATGCTCCTTTTTCTATTAAAAGCTTCCTTTGCCATTGTTATCCGCCTTTTGACTTCCTGGCAGCAGCTCATGTTACTGCTTATAGTAGTCTACACCCCAAGTATTTGAAGCTGTCCACTTGCTCTACTGCCTCATTTAGAATTCGCGTGCTTACCTTCTTTATTTTTCTTCCTATGACCATGCTCTTCGTCTTGTTTGCATCTATCTTCATTCCATACTGCTCACAGCTGTCATTTAGCTCCAGTAGCATATCCCTTAGTATCATCTCCTCTTCTGCTAACAACGCCATATCATTAGTAAATCTTATGCACTTTATTCTTCTTCCTCTTACTATCACTCCTCCCATGTTCTGAAAACAGTTCTTCACTAAATCCTCCAAGTAGATGTTGAACAGGGTAGGTGATGAAGGGCATCCTTGACGTTCTCCTCTCCCTATTTCACTTCCTTCTGACATTTCTTGTGCTATCCTGACTTTGACTCGTTGTTTCATATAAAGGTTACTGAACAGTTTCCTCTCTTTATCCCTACCTAGAAAAGAAGCTCTGAAATGCATTCTTAAAATGTAACAAGTTTATCTTAAAAATTTGAAAGCCAATATCAAAATTATGTTTAGGTCCTTTCAGGAATAAAATGCCAAAGAGATTTTGAATTTGTTTTAAAAATAGTTGAGGCATAATCAATTTTAGTGAAGTACTGTTTCCTGCTAATATTTTAAGATTTGGATCCCATACTTTTTTTTAAATTTATCCCGACTTTAAATTGTTGCAGCAATGATTATGGGGATCATCAGTGGTTTTTTTAGGCGTAATATATCGACTATTGATCAGGTTTTTTTTTTATATTCAACAGATATTGGAGAAAAATGAGAGTATAAGGGTATAGTACCAGTTATTCATAGATTTCAAAAAGGCATATGACTCGGTTAAGAAAGAAGTTTTATATCACATTCTTATTGAATTTGGTATTCCCAAGAAACCATTTCGATTAATTAAAATGTCCTTAGTCCTTACAGGCCACTTTCTGTATAATGCTTTCCAATTCACTGCGGGCTAAAGCAAGGAAATGCACTATCACCTTTACTTTTTAACTTCGCTCTAGAATATGCCATTAGGAAAGTTCAGGATAACAGGCAGGGTTTGGAATTGAACGGGTTACATCAGCTTCTTGTCTATGCGGATGACGTGAATATGTTAGGAGAAAATACACAAACGATTAGGGAAAACACGGAAATTTTACTCGAAGCAAGTGAAGCGATAGGTTTGGAAGCAAATCCCGAAAAGACAAAGCATATGACTATGTCTCGTGACCAGAATATTGTACGAAATGGAACTATAAAAATTGGAGATCTATCCTTCGAAGAGGTGGAAAAATTTAAATATCTTGGAGCAACAGTAACAAATATAAATGACACTAGGGAGGAAATTAAACGCAGAATAAATGTGGGAAATGCCTGTTGTTATTCGGTTGAAAAGCTTTTGTCATCTTGTCTGCTGCCAAAAAATCTGAAAGTTAGAATTTATAAAACAGTTATATTACCGGTTGTTCTGTATGGTTGTGAAACTTGAATTCTCACTTTGATAGAGTAAAGGGTGAAGGAGAATAAGGTTCTTAGGAAAATTTTGGGGCTAAGAGAGATGAAGTTACAGGAGAATTGAGAAAGTACACCACGCATAAATACACGCATTGTATTCTTCACCTGACATAATTAGGAACACTAAATCCAGACGTTTGAGATGTAGCACGTATGGGTGAATCCAGAAATGCATATAGAGTGTTAGTTGGGAGGCCGGAGGGAAGAAGGCCTTTGAGAAGGCCGAGACGTAGATAGGAGTATAATATTAAAATGGATTTGAGGGAGGTGGGATATGATGGTAGAGACTGGATTAATCTTGCACAGGATATGGACCGATGGCGGGCTTATGTGAGGGCGGCAATGAACGTTAAAAGCCATTTGTAAGTAAGTAAAAAATGATATTTCTACATAACTTACAAGAAATGAGAGATGTACATCAATAATTATGAAGAAAATCACATTATACCATCCTCTTCCCTTGAGATTATCGACAAATGAACATAAAATTAAGAGAAAATTGCCAACTGCACAAGAACACAACCGAGGTGGTAAGAGTACAATTCACATCACTACTAACCGACTGCGATTTAACATCACTATTACCTTCTGTTAGCAACGTTAGCGGCATTGGCCAACTCTTTGTATGCGCCTGACAGACACACAACGCTGTGCAATACAAAAAAGACAAACAAAAAAGGAGCGTTCTTGGCAAATCGTAAAATTCCTTGGCGGCCATTATATAGACTTCTTATCAGTTCCATTAGGCCGGCGTACAGATCGCGACATTCCTTTTTCTTGCTCGTTACCATGGTGGCAGTTATATGGCTGTTATGCATTGTCAGAGGATTGGAGGGAATCAAAGCGCCGTAACGGCAAAACAATTAATTAGATCTTCGCCATCATAAATATATTGCCAAAGGGGTTTGTTTTTGAAAGATAAATGCTGCCCTGAACTCCCTGAGCTGTGCAGGGAGGCTACCCTATCATCCAGACAAATGAAGTGAGTCATTAGTAAGGGGGCCATGCTTCCATCAAGCTGCGAAACTTCACGCGCAGAAAATTCTCTGGCTTTTTTATGTTCGTCTCTCTTTTTTTTAAGTCGCTTGTTTGTTTAACTTTATCACTTCTCGAAACACGAAATCACTTCTTGTTCGTCTTTTTCCCCAGCCGTAAAGTTCTAAAACGTAGAGACCCCAGGCTTTTAGATGTTTATGGGTGAGGGAAAGATTTTACAACTTCTGTACAGAGCATAACAGTCCTGGTGCCATTTTAATGTTTTCGGAGGTCGTGTCAGACAGCTGTTTGTTTACTTTTGTTTCACTTAAGTGCCCAACACACAATGCATTGTTTCAACCCCTGAATTTCAATTTCTTGTAACAGGATACAAGTCATAAGTGTTTTCATTAGTCTGTATGTGTACAAAGTTATTTGTGTACGTAAAATACAACTTTCAGCAAAATTATACAATTTATTACTTTATAAAGAGATAAATGATACCAGCTACATTTGCATTCCTACAAAAGACCATGTAGGATCGCTGAAATACTTAAGTATGCTAGATCCACGGCTCCGATGTTGGAGAAGAAAATTTAATACGAAGGAAAGGGAAAAATATTTTTAATCTTAACGTTCATCGCCTCATTTGAATGATGGTGGTGGTGGCATCAGCAGCAGCAATACTAATGGCTGTAGACTATATTTAATAGAGGTGGTAGTAATTCTACCAGATGCCGTAGTATAAGGAGAGGTGCTGGTAGTAATATCAGTAGAGATGGTAGTGGTAGTATCAATAGTAATAGAGGCGATTTACAAGTAGAGGTAGTAGTAGTAGTAGTAGTAGTAGTAGTAGTAGTAGTAGAGGTGGTAGTAGTATTAGTAGTAGTAGTAGTAGAGGTGGTAGTGGTAGTAGCAGTAGAAGTGGCAGTAGTAGTAAAGGCGGAGGTAGTAGTAGTAATAGTAAAGGCGGCGGTGGTGGTGGTAGTAGTAGTAGAGGTGGCAGTAGTAGTAATAGTAGTAGTAGTAGTAGTAGTAGTAGTAGCAGCAGTAGTAGAAGCAGTAGTAGTAGTAGTAGTAGTAGTAGAGGTAGAAGCAGTAGTAGTAGTAGTAGTAGTAGTAGAGGTGGCAGCAGTAGTAGTAATAGTAGTAGTAGTAGAGGTGGCAGCAGTAGTAGTAATAGTAGTAGTAAAGGCGGTGGTATAGTAGTAGTAGTAAAGGCGGTAGTAGTAGAAGTAGTAGTAGTAGTAAAGGCGGTAGTAGTAGTAGTAATAGTAGTAGTACTAATAGTAGTAGTAGTAGTAGAGGTGGCAGTAGTAGTAGTAATAGTAGTAATAAAGGCGGTGGTATAGTAGTAGTAGTAGTAAAGGCGGTAGTAGTAGTAGTAAAGGCGGTAGTAGTAGTAATAGTAGTAGTAATAGTAGTAGTAGTAGAGGTGGCAGTAGTAGTAGTAATAGTAGTAGTAAAGGCGGTGGTATAGCAGTAGTAGTAAAGGCGGTAGTAGTAGTAGTAGTAATAGTAGTAGTAATAGTAGTAGTAGTAGTAGTAGTAGTAGTAGTAGTAGTAGTAGAGGTGGCAGTAGTAGTAGTAATAGTAGTAGTAAAGGCGGTGGTATAGTAGTAGTAGTAGTAGTAGTAGTAGTAGTAGTAAAGGCGGTAGTAGTAGTAGTAAAGGCGGTAGTAGTAGTAGTAATAGTAGTAGTAGTAGTAGTAGTAGAGGTGGCAGTAGTAGTAATAGTAGTAGTAAAGGCGGTGGTATAGTAGTAGTAGTAGTAGTAGTAAAGGCGGTAGTAGTAGTAATAGTAGTAGAGGTGGCAGTAGTAGTAGTAATAGTAGTAGTAAAGGCGGTGGTATAGTAGTAGTAGTAGTAGTAGTAAAGGCGGTAATAGTAGTAGTAGTAGTAGTAGTAATGGTAGTAGTAGTAGTAGTTGTTGTTGTAGAGGTGGTAGTAGTAGTAAAGGCGGTGGTATAGTAGTAGTAGTAGTAGTAGTAGTAGTAGTAGTAAAGGCGGTACTAGTAGTAGTAGTAGTAGTAGTAGTAATGGTAGTAGTAGTAGTAGTAGTTGTTGTTGTAGAGGTGGTAGTAGTAGTAAAGGCGGTAGTAGCAGTAGTAGTAGTAGTAGTAGAGGTGGTAGTGGTAGTGGTGGTAGTAGTAGTAGTAGTATATAGAGGTCATAGTAGTACGACAAGGATGCCCTTTATCACCTACCCTGTTCAACATCTACTTGGAGAATTTAGGGAAGAACTGTTTTCAAAACATGGGAGGGATGATAGTAGGAGGTAGAAGAATAAAGTGCATAAGATTTGCTGAAGATATGGCGTTGTTAGAAGTAGAGGAGATGATACTAAGGGTTATGATACTGGAGTTAAATGACAGCTGTGAGCAGTATGGAATGAAGATAAATGCCAACAAGACGAATACCACGCTTATCGAAAAATGAATACGATAAACGTACACATTCTACATGAGGCAGTAGAGCAAGTGGACAGCTTCAAATACTTGGGGTGTACTATAAACAGTAACATGAGCTGCTGCCAGGAAGTCAAAAGGAGGTTAACAATGGCAAAGGAGAATCATCTACGGACATCTGGAAAAAGAACTAAGGAAGAGACTAATGAAGTGCTGTGTGTGGAGTTTGGCATTTTGTGAGACAGAAACATTGAAGTTGCGACGAAGTGAAAAGAAGTGACTAGAAGCATTTGAAATGTGGACATGGAAAAGACTGGAGTTAGTGAAATGAACACTATTTTTCACTAGCAGACACTGCGTGTTTTATTCGACGTTTAATAGTTGTAAGTTGTTTCAAGTACTTATCCAAGAATTGAGTGAGATAAAATAAAAGGACCGTTAAGGGTATACGTACGTGAACGATCATAATTGCTCTAAATTTCTACAATTTTATAAGGAAATGAACTCACAATTGAACAAAAATTACAAGGTGCCACAACAAGATTTATTAGAACTTAAATATCTGATAAAAGTATAAAAAAGGTTACTAATAATATTTTTAAGAATTCACTTTTTTCTTAAGTTAAATTTTCCAAAATTTGAACATTTTCACACATATTATTTCATAACTCCACAACGATTAGAGATAGAATTCTGAAATTTTGTACGCTGACTTAACACGAATTTATGCAAATGGTAGATTACAATGATGCCCATTTCTTTGAAAATAGAAAAATTAGGTCACAAACCTTATTTAAATTTTAATATATTTATATTGGACAAATGAAACATTAGTTACATTAAAATAAACAACTCTACATGTCTGAGAGTAGTCTACTTTTCAGAAATAAGTGTTTATTACATGCAGGAAAAATATTAAAAATGTCAGAGATACCATAACAATGTTATGGTTACCAAATGATGTAACTGCAGAATATTTTTGTTTGTTTTTTTTTCATACCCTGATAAAACAGGTTTGAAAAATATTATTAGTAACGTTTTCTCATGCTTTTATCAGATATTTGAGTTCTAATAAGTCTTGTTGTGGTACCTTGTAATTGTTGTCCAATTGTGAGTTCAATGTCTTATAAAATTTTTTAAATTTAAGCCTGCACTTTCTGATAATATTTGTGGTCGTTCACGTACATATACCCTTAAAGCAACTACGCTACGAACGGAATCTCAAACTTCATTATGTTAATCAGAAACTGAATGTACTAACCCGGTAGCGTCCTGTTCAGCTATAAGCTTACTCTGTACACAGCTAACATATTTCCAACTGTGTCTGTGACCAAACACTGGGTTTCAATTATAATGGATTAAGAAGAACTTCAACTAGACCGGGGCTTGAATTCCGAACCTTACGCGACAGGAATGCTCCGTTTTAGAATTCAACGTATCGTTGTAGTGTGAAAATGATGTTTTGTGCGAGATCGTGCGTATTTGCTTGTTTTCCGCACAGAACCAATACGCGGTAAGTGTGAAATACCACATTCAGTATTCCCAACGTAACACACATAACAATTTCCCTCTTCTTACCGCTTAAGCGCGACATTCATTTTACTGCTTTAGGCTTTTAACATATTATTTTTAGAGATGTTTAACTTAGTAATAATTATAAATTGGAAACTTACCACTGCAATTTAACCTAAATTGCAATGTTAATTATTGTTTTTAAATATTTGCAAAAATTAAGTAAAGTCTACTACTCAACGAAACTTATTGCATTCCTGATATAAGTAACATTAAGGAAGCCATGAAAAAATCAACAAGATTCCAGATGCCGATGTTATTACTGCAATATGTTATATAAATAATATTGTTAAAATATTAAAATGAAAAATAAATCATTACATAACCTTACCGTTTGTTTTAAGTTCGCATTTATAGACTGGGGGAAAAAAAGACAGACGTATATCAGGGCCTGTTGGAGTATAGTAAACACAGAAAACATTTTATAGCAACAATGTTGAAGAAAGATATTTTGGTTTTCCGAAGTTGCCGTCATTGAACAGAAACCAAGATGGAGATTCCATTGCAACTAATTAGAAATTCGTCTTTCAGGTATGTAATAAACGATCTTCGCACAAAATAATGTACGATACACGAGCGGTATGTTTGTTTTCATGTTCTCGGAAATTAAAAAAGCTCAACTACGTTTCGCTTTTTCAATCTTTTCCTCGACCATGAAAACTTCAACATACCGCTCTTGTAACGTATATTGCTATATCTCACAACGTTGCGATGTCAGTCCTCTGTCCTATGCTCCCAACACTGTAACTATATCGTGAACCGAGCTATGGTCTTCTCCCATCCTGCCCTCCCGCCCGCACACGAAATCTACCGTTTCAAGCTTTCAAGGAAATGCCCATCAAAAACACATTACGCCACGCAGTTTCACCACCTTTAGTCAAAGTTGATGAAGGTAATTTTTTTTCCCTGCTCCAAACGTAAGCTCAGATAAGACTCGTCTCTTTGTGGACTTGTAATCTTAATTATGATCAACCATTAGCTGATTTTTTCCCATTTACCATTCACACTTCGCTACAGAGATGAAACCTTCCACAGCAGTAGTTCATATCGCAACAAAAAAATTAAAAACGGAAAGGAAAAAACTCATGGAAGGGGGATCGTAATTAAAAATTATTAATGGCGACTTCATACACTCCCTCCATCGCTAGAAAAGTATAAATTCTACTACATACTCTATTGTTCGACTTGGTTTTACAGTCCAGTATCACAACTGCATCTCCCGAGTGCCGGATGTTGCCTTGGCGACCGTCTTAGTGAGTTACCTTGCCGGCAGCGAGAGTATAAAAAAAAGAAGAGCAAAAATTTGCTGGTGATAATTTTGTAATGGAAAAAGAATGGCAGATAGAGCCATAAATTAATTTCACTTACGTAATAAAATGCTAATGGAACTATATGCACACACATACATACACTTGCATACCTACGCTTCTAATTGCAGGAACTGTGTTCATACCGACAAATTTATTCTCAGAGCAGCTTAATAAATGTTTGTAGATCGACATCGTTGTTTCGCGGGTGATCTTAAATTAAACGACAGAAGCTGTGACGAAGTGTGCTGGAATGAAGACTTGTTCGAGATTTTATGAACTGTGACCAATAAAACGCATGGCTTCCATGCCTCAAACAGTGGCGGGTCCATCCAAACAAATTAATGGCTAAGGTATACAAAATGGGTATCAAGTGACGCGTGCGGACATTAGGGCGTCTAAAAAAACACGTCAAGGCAAACACAAAATAGTAATATGCGTTACAAGAGCGGTATGTTGAAGTTTTCATGTTCGAGGAAAAGTTTGAAAAAGCGAAACGTAGTTGAGGTTTTTTAATTTCCGAGAATTGAAAGAAAACATACCGATCGTGTATCGTACATTATTTTGTGCGAGATCGTGCGTATTTGCTTGGTTTCCGCACAAAACCAATACGCGGTAAGTGTGAAATATCACATTCAGTTTTCCCAACGTAACACACATAACAATTTCCCTATTCTTACCACTTAAGCGTCATATTCATTTTATTGCTTTAGGCTTTTAACATATTATTTTTAGAGACGTTCAATATAGTAATAATTATAAATTGGAAACTTACCACTTCAATTTCACCTAAATTGCACTGTTAACTATTGTTTTTAAATATTTGCAAAAATTAAGTAAACTCTACAACTCCACTAAAGTTACTGCATTTCGTGATGCATGTAACATTAAGGAAGCCGTTTGTTTTAAGTTCGCATTTATAGACTAGGGGGAAAAAAAAAAAGACAGGCGTATATCACGGCCTGCTGGAACTTAGTAAACACAGAAAACATTTTAAAGCAACAATGTTGAAGATAGATATTTTTGTTTTCCCAAATTGCCGTCATTGAACAGAAACCAAGATGGAGATTTCATTGCAACTAATTAGAAATTCCTCTTTCAGGTATGTAATAAACGATCTTCGCACAAAATAATGTACGATACACGAGCGGCATGTTTTCTTTCAATTCTCGGAAATTAAAAAAGCTCAACTACGTTTCGCTTTTTCAAACTTTTCCTCGAACATGAAAACTTCAACATACCGCTCTTGTAACGTATATTACTATTGTGCGAAGATAAATATATGGTTGGCCAGTTAAATGGATAAATAGATAAACAGAGAGATAAATAGACAGCAGATGGATAAACGAATAAATTATTAATGCGTGGATGAATGGTTATATTAAATGAGTATGCCAACATAAATGGTTCGATAAATAGCTGGGCAAGTGGTTGGGTGAATGGATGGCAGAATGAGTACATGGTTAGTAGGAGCATAATTAGATGGGCGAGTGAATCAATGGATAAATAAATGGGTGAATGAATAAATGGATAAATAGCTTAGTGCACAATTAATTGCATAAATAGCAGGATTGAAGAATAAATGGATAAATAGCTAAGTCGATGAATAAATGGATAATAAGTGTGTGGATGAATAAATTGTTAATAGCTGATTGGATGAATACATTTATAAATATCTGGGTGGAAGAATAAATGGATAAATAACTGAGTCGATGCATAAATTGAGAAATAGCTGAATGGATGAATAAATTGATAAATAGCTGAATGGATGAATAAATTGATAAAATAGCTGAATGGATGAATAAATTGATAAATAGCTGAATGGATGAATAAATTGATAAACAGCTGAAGGAATGAATGAATAAGTTAATAAATAATTGAATGGATGAATAAATGGATAAATATCGGAGTGGATGATAGCTGGGTGGATGAATAAATGGATAATAGCTGGATGGAGTAATAAATAGCTTAGTAAACTAATGAATGGATAAATAGCAGGGTGAAAGAATAAATTGATAAATAGCTATGTCGATGAATAAATGGATAATAGCTGAGTGGACGAAAAATATATAAATAGCTGAATGATTGATTACATGGATAAATATAGTTGAGTGGATGAGTGAATGGATAAATATATGGGTGACTCAATGGATGAATGGATAAATGAATGAATTAATTAATAACTGGATGGATAGTTGGATGAAAAAACGAATGAATGGATATAGTTGTTTGAATGGATGGATGAATGAATGAATGAATTGATATAGTTGTTTGAATGAATGAATGAATTGATATAGTTGTTTGAATGAATGAATTAATTAATTAATATAGTTGTTTGAATTCATGAATAAATGAATGGATAAACGGATGGACGTTTGAATGCATGAATGAATGACTGAATGAATGTAGTTGTTTGAATGAATGAATGAATTAATTAATTAATTAATATAGTTGTTTGAATTGATGAATAAATGAATGGATAAACGGATGGATGCTTGAATGAATGAATGAACGAATGGATAAATGGGTTGAAAATTAATAAAAGGAACGAATGAATCGATGGATGAATTAATGAATGGATGGATAAATCGATGAATGGATGGATAAATTGATGAATGAATGGATAAATTGATTAATGAATTGATTAATTGATTAATGAATTGATTAATTGATGAATGGATGGATAAATCGATGAATATGTAAATGAATAAATGAACGAATGAATGAATAAAAAGATGGATGAATGGATAAATGGATGCTTGGGTGAATGAATGAATGAATGAATGAACAGGTGTGTGAACACAAATGACTGTTTACTAAATACAGTGCACGTGATCCAAAAGGGGAGGGCACGGGGTTCCAAATCCTGTAAAGAGGGGGCGCCGTGTAATTGCCTGCGCATTATTGTGACATCCCAAGCAGCAGCGGTCTGACAACCTCAATACAAAAGAATTCACGCTAATAACTATCCGAAGTTCTGCTCAGCTGCATTCCTAATTACGTGTAATTTTTCTTCTGCACCCCCCCTCCAGCCCTCCCCCTAATGAGACTAATTATCATGGTCGGTGAAAGTTTTGTTTCTTTTGCTGCGGTAATCATCGCCAAGATAAACAATTTGACGCACAGCCGAGACAACTCGCAGCGTATTCTTCAACTTTTTTGCTTCGCTGTTGATGACAATCTGACGTCGGTATTCATTTGTAAGTACACTTGGTAACACTGTTAATTAATGGGTAATTATGGGACTGCAGATTTCTACTTCTCTGGAGAAACTTTCGGTACTCTTCATGGAAACAGCTTAGCAAAAAATCGGACTGTCCCGGAGGAAAACGAGCTCAACTGCAGGTAGGCATGTACGTATGGGGAAGGTAGGTAAGTAGGTAAATAGGTAGGTAGTGTAGTTGTAAAAGCAGCTGGAAAATCCATAAATATGTAGTTGTTGTTTAGTGAGTTGTCCGAAGACAGGTCTGAATCTCACAAGTGATACCAACAAGGCACCACTTATGAGGGAAATATGTTGTATTTTACTTGGTTATTTAACAACGCTGTATCAACTACGATGTTATTATTTAATGCCGATGGGATTGGTGATAGCGAGATGATATTTGGCGAGGTGAGGCCGAGGATTCGCCATAGATTACCTGACATTTCCCTTATGGTTGGAGAAAACCTCGGAAAAACCGAACCCGGTAATAAGCCCAAGCGGGAATCGAACCCGCGCCCGAACACAACTCTGAGGCAAATATATTAAGTATTAAATTAATTAACTCTGATTGTTGCCTTATACAATGCAAATGTTCGATTATTAAGGAGCCCTCTGAAGTTAAATATTTATGTATTATTTTCGACAATAATTTAAAATGGAATCAACACATTCATTGCCTTTGTAATAAACTACGTAAAATAATATATAATTTTTATTAATAAATTACTTGTCAATAAGTTTATTACGCACAATACACTTAAGTTTATTTCAATAGGTAATTATGTATGGAATTATAGGATGGGGTAGCTTATTTAAAAGTAATTTTAATCCGCTTTATTTATTACAGAAAAAAATAATTAAAATATAAACCTATTGATTTTCCATCTTAAAAATTTGTTTTTAGACTTTAATGTTCTTAAAATAAGACAATTTATTATGTTGTATTAATAAAATTCATACATAATATCGAAGTAATTTTCAATTGTATTGTCATATTTATGAAACAAAAGGTATGAATTCTTTAAGATTGTTTGAACCAAAATGCAACACTGCTACAGTACTGTATTTAATCATAGTAGTAATTGAAGGGTTCAGAGCCATAGTGGGCCAAGCGCCATTTATTAAAAACGGAGAAAGTAAGGGTTAAAGGTAAGTGAATACCATAGTTTAATGAAGATTGACATATAATTTATTTTTAATGTGCATACTTTATATTACTTAGTATATGTTTCTATTGAATTATGGTAATAACTTTTTAACCCCTGTTTTCTACGTCTTTTATATATGGCGCTTGGCCCACTATGGTTCTGAAACCTTCAATTTAGACCCAAGAATATATAACAAATTTATATTTTGAATATCCTAATCTTGTCAATTCTAATAGTTCTAGTATTAAATTTAGAAAGTTATGTATGGATTTTATAAATAATGAAAAATTGTAAATTTAAATTTATAATTTTTATTGTGTAGTAGACATAAGACAAATTATTGTATTATGTACTTCTTACTTTAAATTTAGGAATCTGTCCCTGAACACGAGTTCGACTCTTTCAGGAGTGAGCTAAAGTTTTATCTGTTTATTTTATATGTTACAATTATTAGCAAAATAAATACATAAATAAATATGAAAAATGACTCGAAAAACTAGGCCAAGAGATAATGGGGTAGGGTAGCCAGTTCCTTCCTCCCTCCAATGCATACATCGCCGATTAGCTACACACTACACTAATCAGACTTCAGATGCATACAAACAATTTTTCTTCCTCTGACACATATCGTCAAGTGAGATGTACTGCCTGATAATTATCAGCCAGAACCTCAATATGTAGAATGCTAGGTAAATGTGTAGCTTGACTAAGTACAATATGTGTATCGGTAGGTACTTGTGTCCTTAGGTAAGGACAGACATTTGCGTAGAAGTATTATTCTTCGAGATATTTAAAACAAAAAGGTTTAACAAAATATTTTGCTCGTTTCTGCTTCCTTTTCGAGATAAAAATTGTTTTATGCTCGACCATACCGAAATGTAGTAATTATACACCTGGTAGCAGCCCTTTAATGGACCTCATTAAAGCACACCTATTCATTAAAGTTCAGGTGTTCCACCAATCAGAAATCACCATTGTAGCAATATGAAAGCGCAAGTATCGATTATTCTCGCATAAGCAATCGAAAGACAACTAGCGAAACGTCACGGAGGCTGGAAATCCAATACTGTCGCAGAAGGTTATGTTCTGTTACTATAATAATTAGCGTTAATTGTAAATAATATTCAAATAAATTCAATTTTTCATCTCGTTTTTCAATGTCTAAATCAATTTCAAGGTTATATCAAGATTAATGTTTATTTTACTCTCTAGATTATATCAAGGTCAATGACATTTGTTTCTCGGAAAAATCAATACTTTCGCGTCTGCGCACATCTCACAATTTACGAGATATTGCACAAGGTTAGTTCCGCTCCCCAATCAGATAAGAATAACATGAATACTTATGAATAATTTCAAGTTAGAAATATGGTCGAGCATAAAAAGTCGTATGAAACTTGCCTATAATTGTAATTAAGACGCTCGTATGGAAATTATGAAACTCCCTTGCGCTCGTTTCATAAACATACTCGCGTCTTAATTACTACCATTATAGGCTCGTTGCATAATGTACTATTATATAAAACCTTTCATAACGTGTTTCGGGAAAAATATTGATTTAATTCTCAATAGGCTCAGCCAATTTTAAGGCAGCAGTGTATTATGATAATAGGCTAAATGCTGGAAAGAATTTTAGCTTTTTCTTTTAAATATGCAGGAATTTGATCCGAACAAATGTATTTTTTTCTTTATTCTGCTTTCAAATTCAATGTCAGCGACAAATTTTGTCTGGAGTCCTCTATTACCGACAGAATTTGTTAACGTGCTGTAAATCTATGATATGGGACTCCCAGTTTTCTCTCCTGAAGAAAGCGATGTTAAGGACGTTTTAGCCTTTTAACATCCATCGTAACTTAATAACGGATTTGTATGCAAAGGATGTTATTCGTTTAAAGAGGTATTAAAGGACATTTAACTTAGTAGGATTTTCGAACATGTGGTGATTATGGTTAGAATGAAGGAAATAACTTATGGCGTAGTTTCTCAATTCGCACCAATTTGTAGGTGTCTAATTCGCACCGCTGCGGTATGAGCAACTGTAGCAATTCTAACCGTACAAAAGAAGGCCCCAAAAATTTTAACTGAACTAGGAATGCATCAGGTGGGTGCAATATCAAGTGGTGAAAAGGGCGTTAATACAACAAGTGTGTGTGTTGTACAAGCGCACCAGGTATTTTGTGCCACCTGTGATAATTTTTAAACGTCAAACAGTACATCCTTCATTATCAGCTGGTGCTCCTCCAGGATCGTTATTTGTTTGCTCTAAGTCAGGTTACAACAGTGAACTATTTGTCGAATAGCTCAAACATTTTATTTGCCACTCAAACCTGCCATAGAAAAAAGTGCTGCTTCTGCATGTCCACCTATACGACCCATTCCAAAAATTTAGAAGCTAGATTATCTCGGGAAAATGGTATGCTCCTCTTTCAGCTTCCTCGTCATAATACTCATAGGCCCAGACTTTAGATGTTTCTATCTTCAAATCATTTCAGACAGCTATATCATGAAGCAGTTCTTAGATGGTTTCGAGATAATCGTGGAGAAAAGGTGACGCAGTTTACAGTTTGAACTGTCTGGTAAAGCACATGGCAAATGTGTAAAAATGAAAAACGCATTCAGAAAGTTTAAATGTTACGTAATTTACGCTCTATTTTTTTTCAATTTCATTTGAAGATGTGTTACTGTCTTTCATTAATTTCAATAAACTTGTAATATGCATTCATTACATTATTCATTCAAATAATCTTCAATATGTTCAATATTAAAATTCAATATTATTATGTTTTTATATTCACTTAATCTGTTTACTATGTATTGTATTTTTTGTTTAGCATAACTGATGAATTGTATGTACTGTAAATTGAATAGTATACTGTATAGGTCAACTGATGAATTGTTTAAGCTTATAAATTGAATTAATCTACTTCATATGAATTGTATAGCTTAACGAAAATAAGTTTGTAAATTGAACTAATTTGATTGTATATGTTTGTATAGTTTGGCTGATGAATTGTATATGTTCTTAAAATGATTACTAGTCTGTGTAGCTCTACTGATGAATTGTATATAGACCTACTGTAAATTGAATGGTAATATGTATAGCTCAACTGATGAATTGTTTATGATTATAAATTGAATTAATCTACTTGATATTAATTGCACAAATTTGTATAGCTTAATGAAAGTATGCTACTTTGTATTGTATATATTTGTATAGTTTTGGCCGATGAATTGTATATGCTTTAAATTGAATAGTAATCTATATAGCTCTACTGATAAATTGTTTGTGTTTGTAATTTGAAGTAGTTTGCATGATATGTATTATCAATTTCTATATATCACAACTGGTTGAATTGTTTATGCCTTAAATTTAATTAAATTGTTTTGTATTATAATATAGCTCAACTTATGAATGATCGTTTGCGTTTGTAAATTTAATAATCTGATTGGCTATGTATTGTATACTTTTAGTAGAGCCATCGATGTAGCTCAGTCGGCAGACTCGCTGGGCTGCTGATCCGGAGCTGCGTTCGGGCTTGGGTTGGATCCCCCTTTGGACTTTGGTTTCTTCCGAGGTTTTCCACAGCCGTGGGACTGAAGCCGGATGGTCTATAGCGAGTCCTTGGCATCAACACCTTTGATTTGATTACCCCCTTTGATTTGATTACCTGGTTGGGTTTTTCCGAGGTTTCCCCCACCGAAAAGGCAAATGCCGGGTAATATTTTGGCGAATCCTCGGACCTCATTTCATCTCACTACATCTCGCCAAAATGTAAAAAAAATTGTACAACATTGTAAAAATTGTAGAAAATTACTAAATTGTAAAACTATAAAAATTTGTCAAAATTGTAATTGTAATATTGTAAAATGTTGACATGTTCCACATCTTAAAGCTTCATTGCTCATGTAAGATCTATGGAATAAAATAAATGAATGAATGAATGAATGAATGAATGAATGAATGAATGAATTTCCTTCATCCTGTGCCCTGCAGACAAAAAGGTGCGGGTTAAGAAACCACAGGTTCTATTTAGAAACTAGTTGCCTAAATGGCACCACTGACATGTGTTTCGAAAATGTCATTTTAATTAAAATGTATTAAATCAAATTCAAGGATTCTTTTTTTACATGAAAGGTAAATGTTCTGGGAATGTATCTCTGTAAAGGAATACAGAAAATAAAACCTGTATTGTTCAATAAAAATTATAAATGCTAATGTGGTGCGATATAGACAACCTTACCCTATGTGACTTACTGTATCTGTTAATTTTCCTATCTTGAGTAAAACGTAGGCTTTACTTCACAAATGAAACTTCATTACGCGGATTGGTAGCTCGCTACACAGTTTGTCTTGCTACGTCATGCGCCTGATAAAGAGGCCCGCGTCCTACTTCGCAGGTGATGACACTAATACAGCGGTTTGTTCTTTCATTAGCTGGCGGCCTTGATTGTCGATAGTACACAATTCCTTATTCCAGGATGATAAAGTTAATCTGAGGCCAGACGTCCTATCAGCCAAGTGGGAGGTCCTTAGAATTCCCTGTAATTCACTTCCTCAACAATTTTCCTATCTTTTAGAGCTGTGCACAACGTTCTCAAAACCCCTCCAACAACCATCTTCAGTGCTACCAACTCCATTTTGAGAACTTTCACATCTTAAATTGAGATTTTTGCACTGTATCCTCTTTCGATACCCTACATAATCGGTATATTATATTTGTAATAATAATAATAATAATAATAATAATAATAATAATAATAATAATAATAATATTTCGTAAAACAATCTACTTGCTGAATTTAATTTAATGTCTCTTGGAAGTCGTAGATTACTTGCTTAGCAACTTTTATTATACAAAATATTCAACGGTCTACTGGATAATAGCGAAATATTATCACAAATCCAGATTTACGCCAGAACATCGCATTTAAGAAATCGTCAATTGTTATATTATAAAAAACCAAACACTTCAGCACATAAAAATTCACCAGTGTTAAAAACGTGTTCAAATTTCAATTAAATATGTGAAACATGGGATCTAGATTTCTGCATTTCTTAAATGGAATAAAAACATTTTTTTCTTAATATACTGAGGGTAGTTGATTTTATATTATAATATTGCTATTTGTTACTCTGTAATTTGCCAATTATAGCTACATTTTACATTTTTGGCTATGATATCTATACTTAACTATGTTTCATTTATTTTATTTTGTATTTTTCATTTATATCTATATCTGTGTCATTTATTTAATTAGTATCTATTTGTCTATACTTCTTTTTCATTTTAATTTGTATTTACACTTGTATCCTACATTTGTATCTGTTTCATCTCTTTTTCATGTTATTATGCAATTCTATGTTTTTTTTAACGAATATCTGTACTGTCTATTGAAATTGGGGCTTTGCCCTGTTATAGCCATAAATAAATAAATAATAATGCTTAAAAATAGCTTTTAAGGAACGCGCAGGTTCATTGCCGCCCTCACATAAGCTCGCCATCGGTCCATATCCTAAGAAAGATTAATCCAGTCTCTATCATATCCTACCTCCCTCAAATTCATTTTAATATTATCCTCCCATCTACGTCTCGCCCTCCCCAAAGGTCCTTTTCTCTCCGGCCTCCCAACTAACTCTATATTTATTTATTTATTTATTTAACTATCTAGCTAGTAGGTACAAATTAAAATTATAAAACAAAAATGTTTCTAACCACTACCGTAAGAGCCGGCTCGTGTACGGTGTGGTCTTAGCCAATAATGTAACATAAAATTTACAAGGACAGTTTACTAAATACAGTAAGTAACTTAATTCAAACCAATAAATAACACACAAGAGCAAAAAAAGAAGAAAGAAAAAAAAAAAGAGAGAAAAAAACATTTAATATAAATTGACAATCAGACAGACGCCAGTGATATTCAATAAAAACATGAATATAGTTCACGGAAATAAAAGGTAAAAAAATAAACACATTTGTTGATATTATAATATCATGAATAATTTTATAAATTTCTTTTTTAAAAGCTTAAATTTTAAAATATTTCAAATTTGGAAAATGGTTTGTACTTTTATTATAAAGTCTCGGGCCGAAACTAGCACCATGTTTAAGAGCTGCACTTGTATGACATTTAGGCTCAATTAATGGGAAAGCAGATTTCATGTCGATTGGATTTATGTTTTATTTGATTTCTGTGGTGCTACAAATCCGACAACGGACAGAAACACACTATCTGTACATGTATCTACAACCAGTCCCGTGTTCAAGGAAGTAATTGCAACAATTGAATGGTTCAGAACCATAGTGGGCCAAGCGCCATTTACTAAAACCGTAGAAAACAAGGGTTAAAATGAAGTTATTACCGTAATTCAATGGAAACATATATCAAGTGATATAAAGTATACTTACTTACTGGCTTTTAAGGAACCCGGAGGTTCATTGCCGCCCTCACAGAAGGCCGCCATTGGTCCCTATCCTATGCAAGATTAATCCAGCCTCTATCATCATATCCTACCTCCCTCAAATCCATTTTAATATTATCTTCCCATCTACGTCTCGGCCTCCCCAAAGGTCTTTTGCCCTCCGGCCTCCCAACTAACACTCTATATGCATTTCTGAATTCGCCCATACGTGCTACATGTCCTGCCCATCTCAAACGTCTGGATTTAATGTTCCTAATTATGTCAGGTGAAGAATACAATGCGTGCAGTTCTGCGTTGTGTAAGTTTCTCCATTCTCCTGTAACTTCATCCCTCTTAGCCCCAAATATTTTCCTAAGAAATTTATTCTTAAACACCCTTAACCTATGTTCCTCTCTCAAAGTGAGTGTCCAAGTTTCACAACCATAAAGAAAAACCGGTAATATAACTGTTTTATAAATTCTAACTTTCAGATTTTTTGACAGAAGACTAGATGACAAAAGCTTCTCAACCGAATAATAACAGGCATTTCCCATATTTATTCTGCGTTTAATTTCCTCCCGAGTGCCATTTATATTTGTTACTGTTACTCCAAGATATTTAAATTTTTCCACCTGTTCGAAGGATAAATCTCCAATTTTTATAGTTCCATTTCGTACTATATTCTGGTCACGAGATATAATCATATACTTTGTCTTTTCGGGATTTACTTCCAACCCTATCGCTTTACTTGCTTCAACTAGAATTTCCGCGTTTCCCCCAATCGTTTGTGGATTTTCTCCTAACATATTCACGTCATCCGCATAGACAAGAAGCTGATGTAACCCGTTCAATTCCAAACCCTCTGTGTTGTCCTGAACTTTCCTAATGGCATATTCTAGAGCGAAGTTAAAAAGTAAAGGTGATAGTGCATCTCCCTGCTTTAGCCCGCAGTGAATTGGAAAAGCATCAGAAACTGGCCTACTTATACGGTCTCTGCTGTAAGTTTCACTAAGACACATTTTAATTAATCGAACTAGTTTCTTGGGAATACCAAATTCAATAAGAATATTATATAAAACTTCTCTCTTAACCGAGTCATACGCCTTTTTGAAATCTATGAATAACTGATGTACTGTACCCTTATACTACCATCTGTCGAATACAAAAAATCTGATCAATAGTCGATCTATTACGCCTAAAACCACACTGATGATCCTCAATAATTTCATCTACATATGGAGTTAATCTTTTCAAAAGGATATTCGACAAAATTTTGTATGACGTGAACAAAAGTGATATTCCTCGAAAGTTACTACAATTAGACTTGTCCCCCTTCTTAAAAAATAGGTATAGGCCTACACATTAAAACTAAATGATATGTCAATCTTCATTAAACTATGGTATTCACTTAACTTTAACCCTTGCTTTCTTCGTTTTTAATAAATGGCGCTTGGCCCACTATGGCTCTCAACCCTTCAATTACAATCGTAACACTGCGCAGATCTTCATTCCTGTTTTCATTGAGTTCTGCCAACGGAAGACATCGTAATTCTTTGAAATAATGTCCGGCTAGAATCGACGTGACACTATCTGGCACAACGGACAACTCCTGTCCCTTCGCAGCGCACTATTCGGTGATATCGGAGCTATTAACCCACATAGCGAGCGCTTCCGGATTTGCTGGCTACCACGACAACGCCAAGAGTTGAGTGTCGACAGGAATTGCCCGGGAAATGGAGAGGCGAGAAGATGGAGCAGGCGTAGATATGCTATCTGCAACACTCAACACCAATTTAACACAAAACATGCAACAGTGATTGCAGATTGTCACAGACGAGCGCGTTTTAGCGAAGTTCTCTCTTTGTTCCAAGAAAAATCCTCACGCGTCCGAATGCTTCTCTTCAAACCGATATGTTAATGACCTGAGTTCGATTTCCGGCACAGAAATCGAGACATTTATTTCCAAGAACATCTGAGTGTATTTCTTGTCCACCGCTGTGGAGTAGTGATTAGCATACCTGACCGTGAAAGGAACGGCCCCAGCTTCAAATCCTGATTGGGACAAGTTACCTGAGTGAGGTTTTTCTTCGAGGTTTTCCCTCAACCCATTAAGAGCAAATGCTGTGTAACTTTCGGCGCTGGACCCTGGACTCATTTCGCTGACATATTCAGACGCTAGATAACCAATTATACCTTGTATGTTCTTTGTAGTCTTTGTACTGTGTTGTGTTAAGCCGTGGTCCTTCGTAAAATAATTTTGAAAATTCAAAATTCTAAAAACGTTTTATGTAGACAAACTTATTTTTTTTCTTTTCGAATGAAGAGAGATTTTCAGACATAGAAAATTCCTTAGAAATGTGTTTAGGGATGTAAAGGAATAAAAGAAATTTGTAAACCAAATTTTTAATGGTGAATTGTGTGTAGGTAGGATAGGGTAGTTTTGTCCAAGGCAGGTATTTCACTGCAAACCCAGCATTATCCAACCTTTCTTATTTTCTGCCTTCCTCTTAGTTTACGCATATGATCTATATACAGTATCTTAATGTCGTCTATTTTTTTAAATAGGTTATGTTACGATGCTTTATCAACATCTTAGGTTATTTAGCGTCTGAATGATATGAAGGTGATAATGCCGGTGAAATTTGTCTGGCGTCCAGCACAGTAAGTTACCCAGCATTTGCTCATATTGGGTTGAGGGAAAACCCCGGAAAAACCTCAACCAGGTAACTTGTCCCGACCGCGAATCGAACCCTAGCCACCTGGTTTCGGGCCAGACGCGCTAACCGTTACTCCACAGGTGTGGACAATGTCATCTATCATCTGATATCTTCTTCTGCCCCGAACTCTTCTTCCGTTCACCATTCCTTCCAGTGCATCCTTCAGTAGGCATTTTCTTCTCAGTCAGTAACCCAACTAATTCCTTTTCCTCTTCCTGACCAGTTTCAGCATCATTCTTTCTTCACCCACTCTTTCTAACAGACCTTCGTTTCTTATTCTGTCTTTCCATTTCACACGCTCCATTCTTCTCCATATCCGCATTTCAAATTCTTCTATTAGCTTCCCTCATTCCGTCATAATGTCAATGTTTCTGCTCCATACAATGTCACACTCCATACATACTCACTAGTCTCTTCCTTAGTTCTTTTTCCAGAGGTCCGCAGAAGATGCTTCTTCTTCCACTAAAAGCTTCCTTTGCCATTGTTGTCCTTTTGACTTTCTGGCAGCGGAAGTTACGTGTAACCCTTTTAATTCTGTTATTTGCCTATGTATAACGTCAGTTTAAAAACTCACAAATAAGGAGGAAAATGTGACGAAAATCTCACTCTTGAAAGATAAATTACAGTGAAACCTCTCTGAAAGGTCACTCTATTAAGCGACCACTCCTCATAGACATCAATTTTTTTAAATCGATGTAAAACCTATAAAATAAAAATATATGTTTTACCTCCATTTAAGTACCATCCCGCCACTTGCGTGGCTCAGTCGGTTAAGGCGTTTGCCTGCCGGTCTGAAATTGTGTTCGGGCGCGGGTTCCATCCCCGCTTTGGCTGATTACCTGGTTGGGTTTTTTCCGAGGTTTTCCCTAAACGTAAGGTGAATGTCACGTAATCTATGGCGAATCCTCGACCTCATCTTGCCAAATATCATCTCGCTATCACCAATCTCATAAACGCTAAATAACCTAGTAGTTGATACAACGTCGTTAAATAACCAACTAAAAAGAAGTACCATCCCTCTCTCCGACACCGACCATGCATTGAATAGCCGGTTTCTTAAGTTCACCCCTTTTAGGAGACCAGATTTCAAAATTAAAGTACAGTATGATAATTTTACAATGCAGTTATTTAATAAATTAAATAGGCCTAAATTCTGAGAACTTCATAAGAGTACTGTACTGTATCTTCTAAAGTTAAAATTAAATTTGACAACGTTAACTATTCGTGTTAAAAATTGGAAATTTATCTTTTGAAGAGGTGGCAAAATTCAAATACCTGGGAGCAACAGTAACAAATATAAATGACACTGGGGAGGAAATTAAACACAGAATAAATATGGGAAATGCCTGTTATTATTCGGTTGAGAAGCTTTTATCATCCAGTCTGTCAAAAAATCTGAAAGTTATAATTTATAAAACAGTTATATTACCGGTTGTTCTTCATGGTTGTGAAACTTGGACTCTCATTTTGAGAGAGGAACATAGGTTAAGGGTGTTTGAGAATAAGGTGCTTAGGAAAATGGGTAGGGCATAGTTGCGCCCCACGGTCAGATAAGATATAGCAGATAAAAAAGTGTCCCTGTTTTGTGGGCATAGTTGCGCCCCGTTCCCATCAGGTAGAGAAAAGAGGCATGGCATAGTTGCTCACCGATGAAATAGGTAGAGAAAAAGACATCACGAAAACTCGAGCCTCGTGATCAACCAACCTTATTGATTTCTTATTCGATAAAATATTCATTATTGATACCGTTAAAATGAACACCGCGAAGTTGGCAGTACTTTATTAACTGACATATTCAAATGAGCGAGTCGTTGGAATATGAGGCCTTAGCAGTCTTGACATTTTATTAGTGATTTTCACGCCGTCTGTGGCGTATAGTGAGGTTAATTTAAATTGAATGTTAAGTTTAGTGAAAAGGGTGAAGAGGTAATAATTCACAATGGTTCTAAGTTTCAATTTTCGAAACCCTGTACCTTAGGGTTAAGATATCGATGTAGAAACAAAAAATGCAGTTCATTTTTTGTATGTGATCAATAAAAAAGTGTTATTTTAAACAGAAAAATTGATCATATGCTAGGCCTACCTGATTTCAATGCAGCTATCACTGTAATATTTTTAAGTAATTTACTTATTTTATGACAGGCACTTTCGTGTGTACTATGCCCATCGGGACGCAACTATGCCATGTCCCTTCTGCTACCTGATTTCTTCGGGGCGCAATTATGCCATGTCTAGGCCTCCCAATTGGCGCAACTATGTCACACCGTAGGAAAATATTTGGGGCTAAGAGGGATGAAGTTACAGGAGAATGGAGAAAGTTACACAATACAGAACTGCACGCATTGTATTCTTCACCTGACATAATTAGGAACATTAAATCCAGACGTTTGAGATGGGCAGGGCATGTAGCACGTATGGGCGAATCCAGAAATGCATATAGAGTGTTTGTTGGAAGGTCGGAGGGAAAAAGACCTTTGGGGAGGCCGAGACGTAGATGGGAAGATAATATTAAAATGGATTTGAGGGAGGTGGGATATGATGATAGAGACTGGATTAATCTTGCTCAGGATAGGGACCAATGGCGGGCTTATGTGAGGGCGGCAATGAACCTCCGGGTTCCTTAAAAGCCAGTAAGTAAGTAAGTAAGTAAGTAAGCAAGTAAGTAAGTAAGTAAGTTAAGTAAGTAGTAACTATTCTTGTTGAATGTCTGATCTTCAAATTCCCTATCACTTCGTTATCTCCTTCAACCATTCGGATAGGGCATATGGCTGTTCAAAGTTTACTAGGGTTGTAATGTTGGGGACCGATAGGATGCGTTACAATGGTTTCAAGTTGACTATCCGTTCACCAATCAGTACTATAGCATACATAAACAGTGTACCTGCTGAATATACTCCGTTCGCCAGTCACTACCGTAGCATGCGTAAACAGTGTACCTACTGAAAAATAATGCCGAAGGTTAAAGGTTGTCAGGCGCATATTTTTGCAGCGGAATTTGGTGAGTGTTTTGAAGTGAATGACGGGGACATTATGAAAATTATGTAATACAACCATACGAAGTAACAAGCGATATTATGTACAGAGCCATTGTAGCACAAAAAAAGAAAGGAGGAAAGTCAAACCCACGAATAATTCTACGATAATTCTTCTGCACATAACGAAAGGTATGTAAAAATATATTCCATTTTGAATCTTGCGTACACCACTTTTAACACATGAATATAATTAATTGATGAACTAGTGGACTTACTCGTGTTAAATATTTAACACGAGTAAGTCCACTAGTCCATCAATTAATTAAAAATATATCTAAGTAATGCTATGTAGCGTATATTTATTTACTTTTAGAGCTGTCCAGATTTGTTTATGTGCATCTTGTTATTCCCATAATCCATCGCAGAACCGAGACAATGTTCTTTGTCCCCGACCTATATACCATGCTGCAGTGAAATTGTGTAATCGGTCCCCAAAATTACAAGTCTAGAGATTACAGTAATCAAACTTCTGTTTAAGTCCTAACCGAGGTCGATGCACAGTAAAAATGCTTTACCAGGGGTTAGGTGGCAATTTTAACTGATGTTGATGCACGTGGTCATATGGTATTAAATCGTGTATCTTTATACAACTTTCCTTGGCGTAACAAACGTTCTTCAGTGTTTACATTGAGAAAGTAGACCTGAATCAATTAACATTTTAATGCCGGAGTTCCGCTCAAATTAGCTATACTTTAAAATTACAAAATGCCTCATTAGCGTTGTTAAAGTATAACGACACACGTAAATGCCTCGGTGACCAGTTTCAATTGTTGTTACGTAAGCGACGACTTGGTAACAACAATCTGGTTTCAAAATCGTAATTGTAATTATTGTGGTTCAAGTCTTTTAGTTAAAGAATACAGAGGCCATTAGGAATCATTAAATAAAGAGACAGAAATGGATTGAAGATGGAGTGAGAACTGAGAAAACAGAGAAAAATTGCCTTACATTGACTCCAAAATTCAGAATCATTGTTAACAACTTTTTAAAATTATTTAATCCGTTGACATTTACCACAGGTACAATAAAACAAGACTTGGCTTGGCGCAGAACTAAAATCGCTTTGAGATGAAGCGATAGTGGCCTATCATATAATATTAAATGTGTCTTTAATCTAAGAAATCTTCCTCGTATAACTAACCTTTGGAAATCAAACTAAGACATTACACAATTATGTAAGAAGGTAATAATAATCTATCATGACGCTTGTGTTACGCACATACTCAAAAGCCAGATAATTTTCAAAATAACGTCCTTTATGTTTCTATAAACTTTTGATTCATGTTCTGACTGATTATATATATATATATATCTGAGGAAGTAATCTCACTTGACGATATGTGTCAGAGGAAGAACAATTGTTTGTATGCATCTGAAGTGTTATTAATGTAATATGTAGCTAGTCAGCGATGTAGGCAATGGAGAGAGAAAAAAAATTGGCCACTTCATCTCATTATTTCCTGGCTTAGTTACCTCATGAGACATAACTTATTGATGTCATTTATGAGGTTCAAATCTGTCTTCGGACAAGTGACTAAACAACAAAACAATGTTTCTATATAAACAACGGACAGTTGCTACGACGTCCCGTATTTGTTTCTACAACGGACGTCTCGTATCTGATTCCATAGCGTTTCTTACCTTTTTCCACGACAATGTCTCGTATGTTTTCACAACATGTCGTATGTTTCCACGACAACGTCTCGTATCTGTTTCCACGACGTCTCGCATGTATTTCCACGTCAACTTTTCGTATCTGTTTCCACGATGTCTCGTATGTGTTTCCACAACTCATATCTGTTTTCAACACAACGACTCGTATCTGTTTCCACGTCAACGTTTCGTATCTGTTTCCACGACGTCTCCTATGTGTTTCCACGACAACTCATATCTGTTTTCAACACAACGACTCGTATCTGTTTCCACGTCAACGTTTCGTATCTGTTTCCACGACGTCTCGCATGTATTTCCACGTCAACGTTTCGTATCTGTTTCCACGACGTCTCGCATGTATTTCCACGTCAACTTTTCGTATCTGTTTCCACGATGTCTCGTATGTGTTTCCACAACTCATGTCTGTTTTCAACACAACGACTCTTATCTGTTTCCACGTCAACGTTTCGTATCTGTTTCCACGACGTCTCCTATGTGTTTCCACGACAACTCATATCTGTTTTCAACACAACGACTCGTATATGTTTCCACGTCAACGTTTCGTATCTGTTTCCACGACGTCTCCTATGTGTTTCCACGACAACTCATATCTGTTTTCAACACAACGACTCGTATCTGTTTCCACGTCAACGTTTCGTATCTGTTTCCACGACGTCTCGCATGTATTTCCACGTCAACTTTTCGTATCTGTTTCAACGATGTCTCGTATGTGTTTCCACAACTCATATCTGTTTTCAACACAACGACTCGTATCTGTTTCCACGTCAACGTTTCGTATCTGTTTCCACGACGTCTCGCATGTATTTCCACGTCAACTTTTCGTATCTGTTTCCACGATGTCTCGTATGTGTTTCCACAACTCATATCTGTTTTCAACACAACGACTCGTATCTGTTTCCACGTCAACGTTTCGTATCTGTTTCCACGACGTCTCGCATGTATTTCCACGTCAACGTTTCGTATCTGTTTCCACGACGTCTCGCATGTATTTCCACGTCAACTTTTCGTATCTGTTTCCACGATGTCTCGTATGTGTTTCCACAACTCATATCTGTTTTCAACACAACGACTCGTATATGTTTCCACGTCAACGTTTCGTATCTGTTTCCACGACGTCTCGCATGTATTTCCACGTCAACGTTTCGTATCTGTTTCCACGACGTCTCGCATGTATTTCCACGTCAACTTTTCGTATCTGTTTCCACGATGTCTCGTATGTGTTTCCACAACTCATGTCTGTTTTCAACACAACGACTCGTATCTGTTTCCACGTCAACGTTTCGTATCTGTTTCCACGACGTCTCGCATGTGTTTCCACGTCAACTTTTCGTATCTGTTTCCACGATGTCTCGTATGTGTTTCTACAACTCATATCTGTTTTCAACACAACGACTCGTATCTGTTTCCACGTCAACGTTTCGTATCTGTAGCAATAAGAACCTTATATCAGTTTCCATGATAACCTCACAAACATTCCCACAACAATCTCGCATCTATATCTGTTTCCATGACAACGTCTCGTATCTGATGTCATGATAACCTCCAAATTGTTGCAATGATCTCTGTCTGTTAATATTCACTACATTATCGTCACGGTGGCTCAGTCCTAGCACTCTGGACATGTAAGCCAGACGGCCCGGGTTCAAACCCCAATCCATCTTGAATTTATAACTAGTATTGGACAAGCTCGTGGTCCAGGCAACACAGAGGTTTTCTCCGGATATTCCTGTTCCCCTGTGACATCCCAAAAAATCTCCTTCGTCATTATTTATAATGAGTGTAGTGTAGACCCATCGCCTATGGTGCACTCTGGATAGTCTCTGACGAACTAAGTGGTCTAAGCTTCTCGACACTAACGACATCTAAAAGCAACGCTCGTAGAGTCGGAGCGGATAATGACAAATTAAGAACTCTGTCATTAAAAGAAAATAGACCACATCTTATATGGCAATAACTTACATAAAATAGCCATGTTCTCATTTACCGCATCATAACAGTTCCTAATTACTATGCTACATAATATCCCCTGTCATTGACTACACATGTTGCAACATAATTATCACTACTTAATGTCATGATGGCTGCCTATCTAGTTGCTGTGCTAACTGACGTGCTTATTCTCCAGATAAATTAATATCCGTGCATTAAACTCCGTTCCGTATCGTAATTTCAACCTCACTGCCCAATTGTTTGGGAGTTTGGGACAAGCGGAAATGTCTCTCGGCACGTTGCCCTCGCGTCGGAAGTGACGAAGCTGTAATTAGTGATGTTCGTATGTTTCCGACTTCAAAGTGATGCGAGCACTTGGCCGCCCAGTGACAGGTGATAGTGCGTGTGCTCCACTTCAAGTCTGTTGCACAAAGAGAACCAGAACATTATTAATCGTGGGAAAGGAGCAATAACGACAATATTTGGGAGTATCGTATCATGGACTTGTCGCAGGACATATGGCAGAAGATTATATAATGTTTAAAAACTGACGAATTAAGCTGTTATCACCGTACCTTCTTTATTTGCTACGAACTAAACGTATGGTATTGGCATGTATACAGGACCCTCCCATTAAAATTCTATTGTAGGCTACCTAAAACGTGTTGTTTATCTAGCCTTGTTTTAATCAGTCATTCAATACGGAATAATAGGATGGGGTGGAATGACAAAGACTATCCTAACCCCATTAATATTACTACAAAAACGTATCATCAAAATTTGTCTGCATAAACCACTTGATTATCCGACACAATTTATTTATTCTGAATTCCGAGTACTACAAATTGAGCAAATATATAAACATACAGTACTAATTTATTTTCACAAAAATCGAATGAATTTCATAACTGAAAAACATATACATAACACCAGAAGAAATGTCCCAACTCTTTTGGCAGAATATAAATGCCACACTACAGCTGGATTAAGACACAGTAGGAATTATGGACCAAGACTATACAATTCAGTATTGAAAAATAATCCAGACCTAAGCAATTTACACATTCTTAAGTTTAAAAATAAAGTGAAAATATTTGTATGATATTTGAAAATTTTTTTTTAAGTGCTACTAGCATTATATGGTACTAATTTTTATTGTATTTATCTGATGCATGTAACCTATAAGATAAAACATTGTAATACATATAAATAGATCATTTTCATAATTAATAACAGTGTATATCTGCAATAAATGATTTCTTAGCATCGCCACAGATACACTTGATTGTACTTGTCACTATCTCCTGTCACTAGAGAGTTCTTGAAATTTATATTTTCCCAGCCATTCATAAAATATTTTGATGTGATACCTCTTGCACAAAAGGGAAGATCTATAACTGAAACTTGATTAATATATTTCAGTATTATTTGTATTTATCCTGGTAATAATGAACAGTCTGACTCGTAGACATTTTGTTTTTGCAGCATTAACTTCCCGTGATTGTACGAGAAGATTCGAAGAGAACGGCAGTTACGTAGACTTTCGGCTCCCCCCTACTACCATTAATGCATAACACAATGTCAATACGGTGGTTGCTGTTGCTTTTCTGTTGATTTTCGAGTTCGTCATTTTTTTCCGGTTATTATATGCTTATTTAAGTTGTGTTAACTGTCGCTAGTGGTTTTATATTTTATTTTATTCTTGTAAATATTTTTGTTTTATCACTATTATTATTATTATTATTATTATTATTATTATTATTATTATTAATGAATTATTTTGTATTACTATCTTTGTATCATCTCCGACACGATTATCCTATTATTATTATTATTATTATTATCATCATCATCATCATCATCAGCATTATTATTTGATCTCTGTAAAATTTATGTAGACTACTGGACTGTACCTGAGCACGAGGATATGCTCATTTCAGGTATCTATTCATATGTATTCATTTCAAGTGTAAATTGTAAATAAATTTGAAATTTGAAAATTTCAAAATCATAAACTCTTACATGTACCCAAAAACATACGTGCGCACTTTTAGTATTTTGTGTAGGTTTAAAAATAACATTTATTATGAACGGCCCAAGGTGTAATCAATTAGACCGGCAAAAAGCAAAGGGGGGGGGGTCAACGCCTTCGGCCTTCTTCTACGCATATTTCCGCCATCTTCCCCCATTTTTCCCCATATGAGACATCTACATCATTCCGTCAACATTTCTCCATTTCGTCATCATTCCATAGCATTCCCCGAACACCGGCAGGCGAGGCACGGAGGGGGCTGGCCTAGGGACGTAGAGGGTTGCCTGCTCTAACCCTGGGTACGCAGCGAACCTTAGTGTAGTCAGCCGGTGTGGGTTTGGGAATGCGCCTAGCTTGAGGGTTAGCGCAATAGATCGTAACAGGTCGCAGTGCTGGGCTATAGTACCCCTACCGTAAATTAAAATTCCATTCCATTTCCTGAAAATCGGTTTCTATTGTTGACGCGATGATATAATTAAAAGGAATGGATTTAATTTTATTCCCAATTATTAGATTTAATTTCAAGTTAATTTAATATTAGTGGCTCGTAAAATATGTGAAGTTCTCAGTTTTCATATCTTGTATATTAAAAAGCACAGATTGTGCCAAGCTATATCAAATTGTACCATCAAATCAACAGTACGTACTAGAGATGAACAACGATCGAGAAAGCAAGACTAACAGCGCCTGCAAAGCCGAAAAACCCGCACGACAATGTTGTATACGTCGCGTCATTGACGTAAAGACTGCTTGTGAGTGTTTCAAGACATCGGGACTTCGGGAGTGATCAATTCTCGAACGTCAAGCAGCCTTGAATCGCCACAGTTGTTTATACCAGACTGAACTTTTATCTACTTTGGCAACTTTATATAATATGTGAAGAGTCCACTGCAAGAATGAGGTGGATGTCACTTTCTTGTCGAAAATGAACCAAGACTGTCGATGCATAGCTTAAGACATATAGAATGTACATAGAGAGTTATATGGCATTAACACTGATAGTCATTGTCCAGTAATGATCGGAAAATCATAGTTAAGATTTGAGCGCTATGCATTTCAAACTTCCAATTGCTTCTCCAGCAAAATGTATTCCAAATGACATCCATCATTCTTGCAGTGGACTCTTCATGTATAAACATTCAAGCAGTCTATTTGAAACGTCATCTCTACCTTACAGTGTATAATAATCCGTTCCCCAATCTTTATTAAATTACAAGGCCCTTATTAAAAGGCTAGGAATTTTCTTTTCGTATGTTTGACATCAATTAGTGTACAATCTGAAGTAAAACTATGTTAACGTTTTATTTAACGTTATGTTTTACGTTTCTTAGAAATGCAAATTTATTTATAAATTGTTTTTTTTTCTATTTCTATAACTATAGGTAATATCATATAATAGAACTAGAACGTTTTAATAACTAAGATACTGTTCTGCTTTGTCTTTTAGTCTCATTTAAACATTTATAATGTTATTTATTTTAATGATTTATGTTATTCAAAGTTACGAAATCTTTGCAAGCCAATCAAATGTTATTTCGAGAATGAAGAGCGAGACTCGAAGCGCACGATACGAGACGAGACGAGACTCGAAAGACAAATGCAACGAACACAGCGAGCGAGAGCGGTAGTTAGTTTTGTTCATCTCTACTAAGTACCTACCAGCATGCGGACCATTTAAAATTGTATCAATCCGTACAATTTTAACAAATTTGGCAACACTGATTACAAGGATGACAAAGTAATAATGATATGGATGAATATAATAAAATACATTACCCAGTTAGACAAATGTTGGTAGTTGAAGATACTTCTTTATGGTTACTTAGGCCTAATGTGCATTTTCAGTCGTAGCCGCGGTTGAGCCTCATCATCGGCATGGGCGGCACGTCTAACCTTATTTCGATATCCGACTAGCGAGCTGCATCGAGTCATTAGTTCGGATTCCAGGCTAATTAGATTCTGGGAATACATATGTAGCACTGAATCGATTACGTGTCGAGACGCGATGCTTATCCAGTGCACGGCGACATCATCATAATGCTATACTTGGTCAACGCTTCGCTGGACATTCAATTGTTAGTTAACTTTACATGATTTTCAAACTGAGTTATCTCGACAACACGACGATTCAGAGATTCAGTTGTTAGGATGATTCCATACAGCGTTACTAAACAACGCGTTTCCGAATATTCACTCATTAGCATGATTTTCAAAATGCGTTATTTCAACGCGTTGTTAGACATTCAATTGTTAGGTTGGATTTTTAACCTGTACAACACGTCGCTAGATTTTCAACTGTAAAGCTGGGTTTCACAACGTGTTCCCTGAAAAACGCGTCGCTAGACATTTGATTATGAAGTTGAGTTTTCCTAATGGGTTACCTAGACAACGCGTTGCTAGACATTCAATTGTTAAGTTGGATATTCATAATGAGTTATCTAGACAACGCTTTGCTAGACATTCAATTGTTAAGTTGGATATTCATAATGAGTTATCTAAACAACGCTTTTCTAGACATTCAATTGTTAAGTTGGATATTGATAATGAGTTATCTAGACAACGCTTTGCTAGACATTCAATTGTTAAATTGGATATTCATAATGAGTTATCTACACAACGCTTTGCTAGACATTCAATTGTTAAGTTGGATATTCATTAATGAGTTATCTAGACAACGCTTTGCTAGACATTCAATTGTTAAGTTGGATATTCATTAATGAGTTATCTAGACAACTCTTTGCTAGACATTCAATTGTTAATTTGGATATTCATAATGAGTTATCTAGACAACGCTTTGCTAGACATTCAATTTTAAGTTGGATATTCATAATGAGTTATCTACACAACGCTTTGCTAGACATTCAATTGTTAAGTTGGATATTGATAATGAGTTATCTAAACAACGCTTTGCTAGACATTCAATTGTTAAGTTGGATATTCATTAATGAGTTATCTAAACAACGCTTTGCTAGACATTCAATTGTTAAGTTGGATATTCATAATGAGTTATCTACACAACGCTTTGCTAGACATTCAATTGTTAAGTTGGATATTCATAATGAGTTATCTACACAACGCTTTACTAGACATTCAATTGTTAAGTTGGATATTCATAATGAGTTATCTACACAACGCTTTGCTAGACATTCAATTGTTAAGTTGGATATTCATAATGAGTTATCTACACAACGCTTTGCTAGACATTCAATTGTTAAGTTGGATATTCATAATGAGTTAACTAGACAACGCTTTGCTAGACATTCAATTGTTAAGTTGGATATTCATAATGAGTTATCTAGACAACGCTTTGCTAGACATTCAATTGTTAAGTTGGATATTCATAATTAGTTATCTACACAACGCTTTGCTAGACATTCAATTGTTAAGTTGGATATTCATAATGAGTTAACTAGACAACGCTTTGCTAGACATTCAATTGTTAAGTTGGATATTCATAATGAGTTAACTAGACAACGCTTTGCTAGACATTCAATTGTTAAGTTGGATATTCATAATGGGTTGCCTGGAAAAACGCGCCGCTAGGCATTACATTGTTAACTTGGATATTCATAATGGGTAGCCTGAACAACAAGTCGTTAGACGTTCAATTGTTACGGGATGCCTTACTTTTGTGTGACCATTTTGAATTTGCATTATGGTATTCTCTGCCTCATTCTGTTCTTGTGTTTTGTTTTCTATAAATCTCCAACTAGAGACATGTTGTCCAGAAACATTTTTTTTAAATTTAGAGTGGAAACCTTCCACTACATTATTGGTTCTATGACCACCTTGCAACGTTATATCCTAGGAATTTCACATAGCGGTGTAGTTCTCCAAAAAGAATATTGAATAATCGTCTCTATACATACCATGTACTAGGCCTATTGAACATTTTGACTTCTGGACATTTTTGTATATTGGACATTTTTATTTGTGGGCATTTCTATGTATTGGACATTTTAATTTTTGGACATTTCTTTGCATTGAACATTTTTACTTCTGGACATTTCTGCAGCCTATATTGGACATTTTTACTTCTGGACATTTTTACTTACGGGCATTGGACATTTATTTGCATTGAAAATTTTTACTTGTGGACATTTCTGTAGCCTATATTGGACATTTTTACTTCTGGACAATTCTGTAGGCTATATTGGACATTTTTATTTGTGGGTATTTCTATGTATTGGACATTTTAATTTGTGAACATTTCTTTATATTGAACATTTTTACTTCTGGATATTTCTGAATATTGAACATCTTTACTTGTGGGTATTTCTATGTATTGGACATTTTAATTTGTGAACATTTCTTTATATTGAACATTTTTACTTCTGGACATTTCTGAATATTGAACATCTTTATTTGTGGGTATTTCTATGTATTGGACATTTTAATTTGTGAACATTTCTTTATATTGAATATTTTTACTTAAAGACATTTCTACTTTGTGGATATTTTCATTAGTGGCCTTCTTTTAGTGGACATTTTAGTTGTGAATATTTTTGTATTTATTTAATGTATATTGAACATTGTGCTGTGGATGAATTGACCTGGAATGAATTCAGTGCGTAAAAGTAAGTCATTTCGAAACTAAAATGACAATCGAAATGTGACTAAGCCTATTATAAGTTAGTAGTCCATGGCTGTCTAAAAACTTATTTTCGGTATAACAGATTTAAGAACGTACATCCATGTAAAACTGAAAATCGATTGTTCACAATAACTCATTACTTTTTATTTGTAAAGTAGGCGTTTCTATCCATAAATTGCGAAAGAATAAAAAGAAAAAGAAAACTGCACTAAATGCGACTGAAAAATAATCAACATAATTTCGATGGAATTGCTTTTGTATGGCATTGTATTGTAAGTATTTCCGACCAGTAGCTGTCTTCCGAAATGCCTTGGCCTTCCAGACCAGGACAGAGAAGGCTCCAGTCTTATCTAGGCACTCTGGATTAGAAAGCTAGACCGTGTCTGCCAATATGGCCTCTGATAACGGCGAAGAGATGCACTGAATGCAGCCTTTTTAAGGTAACACACAAAAAACACGCGAGAAATAAATTACTCTAAGATTTCACAGGAGGGGGACGAGGGGTGAGGGGAAACTCTAAAAGCTCTTAATTTGAATAGGAAAGCTTCTCTTTTTATTTCATCTTTCTACTGCTCCTTTTGGTCGGCCTTTTCTTCGACTGAACTTTTGTTTCCCTTTTCGCACGATGGGCGATCATCCGTTCCATTACGACATGACTCAATCAGCGAGCTGGAATTCCTGCGACAGACAGACAGACGGACGAGATCACTCTGCCGGAATTATGGCACCCACGGAATTCTTTCCCTGCCCCGTGAGAGTTAAAGATTTGTCAGGAAAGTACTTCCCCCAACCCCAGTCACTCTTATCGAAGTGTTTCAGAGTGCAGCGGTCTGGCTGCCAGGCTGAGAGAAATGCTCAGGTATTCAATTAGCCTTGCTTACAGTTAGGAATGTCACAAAAATATAACATTTTAGCTTCGCTGTCAAGGAGACGACGTTTCAAAGATATTGTGGTCGGTCCTATTTTCGCTATCAAGTTTCCAGGAAAGAGTCTACAGAAATTCACTAAGCATAAAGGTAGCTGTGCGATAACTCTTAAATTGGCAATGTATCCTATAGGACACGACAAGTTAATAGGAGATATATATATATATATATATATATATATATATATATATATATATATATATAATTTCAACTGGTAATGGAAATTACGGGAAAACGGCTGAACGGATTTTAATAACTGACCCCTCATTTTGAAGCTTAGAACCCGAAATTTTTCAGAAAAATAGTAACTTTTAGTGAAGCCTTAGTTTTCCTACATAATTTTCCTATTTTCCAAAACCCATCTTTCGTCAGTTTTGAGAACTAATTGGATTTCAATATAAAATAAAACACACACTACAATAAACAATAGGATATTACACGAAGGCCATGACCTGCAGGATTGCTGACATATTTAGAGCTCAAATTCAATTGGTTATTCAAAACTTCAAGAATTACTAAAAATAATTTAAAAGTTTGATTCTGCGGTGTGTAATTTTCTGAATAGAGTTGTGGTGTATTGGATATTAAAATCTACAAAACGTGAGGTGGTTTGATGATATTATTACCCTTAGAAATGAAATATTATTATAGTTAATGCCATTATGTGACTACTTTTCATTAATATTATACATATTAATGCTATATTGATGATATGAAAGTGAAACGTTTTAGGGTTATAGAATAGAGAATATCTTAAATTAGTTCTTCATTTCTATAATTTACTGAGTGACGGCTATAAAGTATATAACTACAAAACGTACGTAGGATAATAATATTGCTATTAAAAATCAAATATTTTTATAGTTATTAATCAGGTGGGGTTGGGTCTTGTTCATATATTTAATGGCGGTGTAGTGTAGATATTTATATGCGTCATTCTTTTCAGTATTGGCTCGAGAGAGCGCAAAAATTACAGTTGCTGAGGAAAGACCAAAAGGTATTACTTACTGATAAAATAAGAAGCCTTCAAAATTATGTAGTCTCCCGATCATTTCAGTAAGATATCTTAGCAGGATAAAATGATTTTACCCTCTACGTTTCAAGCTCTACATGCAGCAGCAATACCAAGATGCTATGTTATTGTTCGAAAGCATAGCAAACCTGACATTTTTTTAAGTTTCACCTAGAATCCACAATGACTTGAAATAGTTATTGCTTTACTCACACATGAAAAACCCACTGATCGTCCTGACATTGTTACTTGCGTTTTCGCGTTGAAATTCAAAACCTGAAGGTGATAAGGTTCAAGAGAAAGTATTTGCCATAAAAAACCATTCAGAGGGAGTATGTTTCATTATTACGGAAGGAAATAACTTTCAAAATGTCTGGTATTCTTTATTGAAAATAAATCTTAAACATTTTTATTTGAACGTCTAATGAACTTAGTTTGCAGCATTTGTTGCACAAGCCACTAGTATGCTATAATGTTAATAGATCAATAGAAAAAAATTGGTAGGAAAATTAAAAATTTTACAATATTATAATATTGCACAGCATATAAAATATGGACATTGCGATAGTTGTTTTCTTTACAGTCCGACACTGTTTAATAACCTAGTGTGAGAAATGAAGTTTTGCCAAGTTAAGGGATAACAAAAGTATTGGAGAAGATACCACACCTCAAGGAAAAATTACAACATACCAAACGTTATATCTACAGCACTCAACAATACAAATGTTCTCCGACAACACACAAATTCCAAAATTTGGGACATATGGCCGAAATCTACGGCTGACCACTAGGTTCCAGAATACAAAGCAGAGGTTAAATTAAAAAATACAATATGATTGCGGAGAGAATACGGAACAATGATAAATTTAAAAGTAAAGTACAATTTGATTTCGGAGAAACATGAGACGAAAATACATTGAAGAGTAATGAAATGAAGTAAAAAGAAAAAGTCTTTAAAGAAATTTCCTTGTACAATATGATTTGAATGTAAAATTTATATTGTTCATCTCTGTTCATTATTTTCTGTTTATTTATTTGTTTACCTCTAGATACATCGTAATATACTGTGTACTTTGTTTGTAATCTTTATTGCTTGTCTTGTATTGTTCTGTATAATTATGAATATTGTGGTCGCAAAAAGACCCAGTAGTTTTGCGACCTAAAATAAATCAATAAAAAAAAGTATTGCACTTTGAAAATTTGCGTAAAAATTGTAAAAGGTACCATGTACTGTAATATATGTCAAACAACAGTCATTTTCAAGAAAGGGTGAAATTTTAGTAAACTTGAGGGATATAAAATGCACAAGACGTGTGAATGAAAGTACTATTCAATTAATTTTTAAAAAGTTAATTTTTAGGGCAATATATCATGGTAAACACGTGGAAAAGAAATGTAGATTAATAAAAAGGTTGACAATAAAACTTTAAAGGAATTATGTCATGGAAAACACGAACGAGACAAATTGAGATTAATCAAAGGGATGTCAGTTTAAGACTTTCAGGAATAGATAGCATGGAAAAAACACGCGAGAGAAATTTGTATTCCATAAAATGGACGAAATTTTTTTAAAATTTTCATCTAGTCATTCCATGGAAAACATGTATGGGGGAATGTAGATTTAATAAGAGAGCTGAATATTTTAAAATTTTCAGTGATACAATCACGGAAAGCATACGTGAAATGAATGCAGACTTAATTAGAGGGTTGATATTCTCTCGATCGAGAAAGCAAGACTAACAGCGCCCGCAAAGCCGAAAACCCGCACGACAATGTTCTATACGTGTTGTTCTATACTGCTTGTGAGTGTTTCGAGACACCGAGATTGATCACTCCCGAAGTCCTGAACGTCAAGCAGCCTTGAATCGCCACAGTTGTTTATATCTGACTGAACTTATATCTACTTTGACAACTGTTATATAACTCATGTATAAACAATCAAGTAGCCTATTTGAAACATTATCTCTACCTTTCAGTGTATAATAATCCGTTCCCCATTATTTACTTAATTACTAGGCCCTTATTAAAAGACTAGGAATTTTCTTTTCTTATGCTTGAGATCAAGCGTGCAACCTCAAGTAAAAATAGTAATATGCGTTACAAGAGCGATATGTTGACGTTTTCATGTTCGAGGAAAAAGCGAAATGTAGTTGAGCTTTTTTAATTTCCGAGAACATGAAAACAAACATACCGCTCGTGTATCGTACATTATTTTGTGCGTAGATGGTTTATTACATACCTGAAAGAGGAATTTCTATTTAGTTGCAATGAAATCTCCATCTTGGTTTCTGTTCAATGACGGCAACTTTGGAAAACAAATATATCTATCTTCAACATTGTTCCTATAAAATGTTTTCTGTTTACTATACTGCAGCAGGCCGTGATATACGTCTGTCTTTTTTTTCCCCAGTGTATGATGAGTCTGGAATCTTGTTGATTTTTTCACGGCTTCCTTAATGTTACTTGCATTACAAATACAGTAACTTTTGTGGTGTTGTAGAGTTTACTTAAGTTTTGCAAATATTTAAAAACAATAATTAACAGTGCAATTTAGGTGAAATTGCAGTGGTAAGTTTCCAATTTATAATTATTACTATATTGAACGTCTTTAAAAATAATATGTTAAAAGCCTAAAGCAGTAAAATGAATATGACGCTTAAGCGGTAAGAAGAGGGAAATTGTTATGTGTGTTACGTTGGGAATACTGAATGTGGTGTTTCACACTTACCGCGTATTGATTGTGTCCGGAAAGCAAGCAAATACGCACGATCTCGCACAAAAGATATTAACGTTATTTTTTATGATATATTTGAGAATTGTTTTTTTTCTATTTATATAAGTAAACCATAAGTAATATCATATAACAGAACCATAACATTTTGATAACTGAGATACTGTTCTGTTTTGTTTTTTTGTCTCATTTAAACATTTATAATGTTATTTATTTCAAAGATGTATGTTATTTAAAGTTACGAAATCTTTCCACGCCGACCAAATGCTATTTCGAGAATGATGAGCGAGACTCGAAGCGCACGAGAATGACGAGACGAGACTGGAAAAACAAATGCAACGAACACAGCGAGCGAGAGCGGCAGTTAGTTTTGTTCATCTCTAATTCATATGTTGTAATTTGTTATGTTTTCATATGAACAGAACTAATAATTACTACAATGTAAACTACATTAAATGCAAGTTAAATAAATTTTATTTACTTTAGTCTATAGTATAAACTTGTTTCACATCACTACTTGTACTCTAATATATTTAGCTACTTACACACCCCTGTCCCTATTATACTCATATCGCGCAAACATTGCAAACAACGGAATATTTATCTGGATTTTATTGATTAGTGTAATATGTAGGTAGTCTGCCACGGAAGGGGAGAGGAACTGGCCACACTATCTCACTATCTCCTGGCTTAGTAGCCTCATAAGTAGTGCCTTGTTGGTATCACTTGTGAGATTCAGACCTTTCTTCGGACTGTTGATTAAACAACTTACGGTTCACTCTATACGAGTATATGTGAACGAAAATGGGAAGAGGGTTCAACCAAAACGAATTACATGTTTCAGCTTCAAATAAATATATTAAGTCCAGCCATAGTACGTCCGCTCAAATGAGAGCCACTTGGAACGTGTGATTGGACACGCTTACCGCAGGGAGCAAGTACGCACGCGACTCTGTACAGGTTCCATGTAAACAACGCTGCGTTGCCATATCTCCCTTCTGAAGACTGAAGTGAATCTTCGTTTGCGTCTTGTAAAAACAGAACTAAAACACGAACACCTCCTATTCAGAGTCCGTTGAGTCACTACTTAAATCAATTACACAAGATTCCAAGCTAGTTTCTAAGGAACGATAATCACTTTCTTTTGTCTTTACATGTTCGATATACTTCACCCAATGCTCTTTATTGTTAATGTCATCCATCACAGTTACTATTAAATCCCGTATTTCTTGAACAGATTTGTTTCCCAATTCATTTTCTGACCGGACATTTCTCTTCAGTTCCCACCAAAGGAATTCTATGGCAATGGTAGGGGGGACAGTCGTAGTACAACATGGCCGTATTTCGATGACTGTTCGTCAATTACAGTACACATCTTTTTTAAGTAATGGCTACGTTTTATCTCTTGTAGCAGATGTAACTTTGTCGTTGGGACTGGCGTGGGCAAAGGAATGTTATTTTCACGTTTTAATGGCATCTACAATATTGTTGATCTAGTGGTAGGTACAGGATTCACAATACGGGAATGGTATGGGGCATTATCCATAATGATGTCAAACGATCCTTCCAGTCGTTTTAGCAAACATTCCACAAATCATTCTTCAAAGATTTTAGAATTCATAGTCCCACGATTATCAGCCGGGGCATCACACATACTTTGGTGATAACGAATAATGAATGGAATGAAAACATTTCTTCCCCTCGCATGTAAAATTGCCATTCGTTGTCCTTTATCGCAAGAAAAATTGCCATCACAATAACTTGACCCATCTGACTAACGACACTTTACTCCGTCATGGGTATCATACCATGTTTCATCTAAGTAAACTTCTGCATAACCCAGTTGTCGATAATACTCTATATTCCGTAAATACGAGGAACGCCACATCCGTATTCGTAATGATTCCATTGCTGCTGGTTGAGATCCATTAATTTTATATTTAAACTCCATTGAATGTCATAGTGCCATTAAAGTATTTCTTTGATACGGAAACTCATATTGGGTAGCTTGTGTTTTATTACGCATTGCGTTGAGAAGTTTATTTGACGATGGAGCTATTTTATTTTTGATTTATATTATATGGAACACAAAAGCCACAATATACATATGAACTTGTTCTCGGAGTACTGACTTAGATCTGTCAACAGCGCTGGCTTACCAAGAATCAGCCGCGTGCTTCAGGATTGAAACACCTGACGCCTCCCGCTCAAGGTAGGTGCAAGTGGCTCTCATTTGAGCGGACGTACTATAAATATTACACCTACGAGTAGATTAATGAAATGAGTAACTGAAATTTCGAACCAAGGACACGATATGTAGAACAGCAGCAGTGTTTACGTAATTTTAATTTAACTTCTATTTTCAATTACAGAAGCCCTTCAGAGATGGTGCGAAGTTGCAAATGCACGAGAAAAACACCATTCCTTTAATTTAGATATTTAATGATGCTTTCATGTACAGAGGTCACTCAATGTCGGTTAGGTAATTGGATAAAAGCGAAAACCAATTTAAAAACAATTTTGTCTAGAGTTAAAAGTATTATTCCAGCACTTTTATGCAGAAACAGAGAGAAATGACGCAATATTGATATGTAAATAGCAACAGTGTATAAAGAGGAAATCGCTTTATCGAGCTCAAATTCCTCCTCAGAGTTGTAGCAGGTTCTCTGTGTTCAGAAGCAGTCGGCTGGGGAAGCGAGATGACTAAAAAAAATCAGCACCTTGAAGAAGAAGCATTCATCGGACTTCTTGCATTGCTGGTAGGTATAGTCATTTACAAGGGCACAAAATTAGATGTTACGTATGAATTGAGACAGTTCGACCGGAATTTCGAAAACGAATACATGAAGCACTTTGGCCTTTGTAACGTTCAATATTTAATTTCATACTATGTTGAGTTCCCTTACTTTTATTTATATAACATTAATATGAAAACATTAATGCTCACAAGCAAACATTCTCATAGGGACAGATAAAGAAGTTTTTTCTTCTTCTTCCACCATGTTAATGATGTCAAAACAAGTGCTTATACAGATTTTGGCCACTCGAGCGCAATTACGAGGGCCATAAAAAATAAGTTTCCCTGGGGCCGTGTATAGAAAGACGACACAAATTCATGGGAAGATTTATTGGAACAGATATAGCAATTGTTGGAATATTTTTCAACATATTCCCCACCTAAATTGAGACATTTGTCATCCTGTGGGAGCAACTTTTGTATCCCAGTATCGGGGATCGGAACCAGTCTGTGTCACCTCTCTGTTGGTCCCACTGTCTGAGAAATATCTCAATTCGGGTGGGAAATATGTTGAAAAATAGCTCAACAATTGCTGTACATATTCCAATAAATCTTTCCGTGAAATTGTGTTTTCTTTCTGTAAACGGCCCCAAGGATACTTGCTTTCGGGGGGAAGGGCCCTCGTAATTGCGATCGAGTGGCAAAAATTTGTATAAGGACTTGTTTTGACATTATTAGGCTTAACATGAGGGGAAAAAAAATAACTTTTTTATCTGTTCCTATGAGAAAGTTTCCTAGTTAGAGGAAAATATTGGGGCCCATTTTGAATGAAGCGACATTTTGTGTCAGTTTTCAATTCTTTTATCCCTTCGTAAGTATCTGACTTTGCGTTATTCGCACAAACGAACGCTCAGAAACTATAGTTTTTTCTTTTACCGCCGTAGGCATTAACCCTTGATGAATCATAGGAAGCGAACTACAGAGTGATTTATATAGAACTGACACATTTCTTTCATTAATTGTTTCAAAACGAATTGTGCTAGCGACAACTTATTATACCTAAAATGTAGAGGAATTTTGGGAGATTATTTACCTCTATAGCAAATGTTGTCCGGCGTTGTCAAATCCGGAGATCTCGGTGGTCACAGGTTCCTGGAAATTATTCGGTCTTCACATAACCGGATAAATGGAACCATGCTTCATCTGTGAACCATGTGATGGACAATATGGCAGGATTTTGCACAATGAACGTCTGAAACCAACAGCAGAATGTTCTGGAGTTTCGATTCCTTGTCACTAGATGTCCAGATGTTTATGTTTTATTCCTATTGTTGGCAGCTGCTTTCGACATTTTGTGTCAACGTGAAAATGCAGTACACATTAAATCAACGACTCTTCCTTGTGAAGCAATACTGGATTACGAATTCAATTACAGCTAATGTTATGTTTTATTTAACGACGCTCGCAACTGCAGAGGTTATATCAGCGTCGCCGGATGTGCCGGAATTTTGTCCCGCAGGAGTTCTTTTACATGCCAGTAAATCTACTGACATGAGCCTGTCGCATTTAAGCACACTTAAATGCCATCGACCTGGCCCGGGATCGAACCCGCAACCGTGGGCATAGAAGGCCAGCGCTATACCAACTTGCCAACCAGGTCGACTGTAATTACAGCTACTCAAAGGGCATACCAGAGAGAAATTGGTGTTCGCAATCCTCCCAAAAGAAACACAATACTAGGACTGGTAAACAAATTGGAAACAACTGGATCTCTGGTGAGCGAAAAGGGCAAGCATCGTTCATCTAGGCTTCCCACGGTTGTTGTTGACGTAAGAGCACGACTGGAGCAGTCACCCAAAAAATCATTAAGACGTTTGTCGCAGGAGACAGGGTACACCTACTCAATGTGTCAGACAGCCTAAAGCCATATAGGGTTACGGTTGTTCATCAGCTACAGGAACCAGATAAGGATAAAAGATTGAATTATTGTCGTTGGTTTCAGACGTTCATTGTGCAAAATCCTGCCATATTGTCCATCACATGGTTCACAGATGAAGCATGGTTCCAGTTATCCGGTTATGTGACGACCGAATAATTTCCCGGAACCTGTGGCCACCGAGATCTCCGGATTTAACAACGCCGGACAACATTTGCTATAGAGGTAAATAATCTCCCAAAATTCCTCTACATTTTAGGTATGATAAGTTGTCGCTAGCACAATTAGTTTTGAAACAATTAATGAAAGAAATGTGTCAGTTCTATATAAATCACTCTGTATATAACTATCATCGCATGAAAATTATTGGAACAATGATGAAATTACAGTAGGGAAACGGAAATACCTACAACCTAGCACAGTCTTTCTGCACCACAAATTCCACTTGGACCCGTAGGGATTGGAACCCATTTCCCATATAAAGATCCATTCATTATCTTCAGTAAAAATAATGTCATGTGTAACATCACTTCCCTGGTAATGCCGGAGTCTGTTTCTTGTTGCATCATAAGGTTGTGCTTTCTTTTAATCCTTCGCATAACATGAAAATACAAAGATTGAAATATTGAACGTGCTTGAATTGTCACGTGCACTTGCCATGTCTGTGTCCCCATTATCGACTCAACAATTCCAGGATTCTAGCTCGTAAGTCATACATACGAACTGCATAAAGATATCACGGCCAGCATTGGAATCCACTTTGCCCGCTTTCACGAAGCCTCTGCAGGGGGTCCCGCGTCCGCCATCCGTCTCCTGTAGCCCTGTCGATGAGTGACAGATGACGACATGACCTCCAGTTACAGTGCCGCCATGTTGCGCTACTTTTGATTCGTGTTGTTGCTATGATAGAAAAAAGTTTTTGATCGTCCTCTTTTTTGGACTACTGCTGATTCGTGTTACTAGTTAGTTGCTATCATAGAAAATGTCTTTGATCGTCGTCTTTTTTTACGCTACTTCTGATTCGTGTTACTAGTTATGTTGCTATGATAGAAAATGTCTTTGATCGTCTTTGTCTTACGCTACTTCTGATTCGTTTACTAGTTACGTTGCTCTGATAGAAAATGTCTTTGATCGTCATTTTTTATGCTACTTCTGATTCCTGTTACTAATTACGTTGCTATGATAGAAAATGTCTTTGATCGTAGTCTTTTTTTTTACGCTTCTTCTGATTCGTGTTACTAGTTACGTTGCTATGATAGAAAATATATTTGATCGTCATTTTTACGCTACTTCTGATTCCTGTTACTAATTACGTTGCTATGATAGAAAATGTCTTTGATCGTCATCTTTTTTTTACGCTACTTCTGATTCGTGTTACTAGTTACGTTGCTATGACAGAAAATGTCTTTGATTGTCATCTTTTTTCTTACGCTACTTCTGATTCGTGTTACTAGTTATGTTGCTATGATAGAAAATGTCTTTGATCGTCATCTTTTTTTTACGCTACTTCTTATTCGTGTTACTAGTTACTTTGCTATGACAGAAAATGTCTTTGATTGTCATCTTTTTTCTTACGCTACTTCTGATTCGTGTTACTAGTTACGTTGCTCTGATAGAAAATGTCTTTGATCGTCATCTTTTTTTACGCTACTTCTGATTCGTGTTACTAGTTACGTTGCTGTGACAGGAAATATCTTTGATCGTCATCTTTTTTTACGCTACTTCTGATTCGTGTTACTAGTTACGTTGCTATGATAGAAAAGTCTTTGATAGTCGTCTTTTTTTTTACGCTACTTCTTATTCGTGTTACTAGTTACGTTGCTATGATAGAAAATGTCTTTAATCGTCATCTTTTTTTTTGCACTACTTCTGATTCGTGTTACTAGTTATGTTGCTATGACAGAAAATGTCTTTGATCGTCGTCTTTTTTACGCTACTTTTGATTCGTGTTACTAGTTACGTTGCTAGGATAGAAAATGTCTTTGATCGTCGTCTTTTTTACGCTACTTTTGATTCGTGTTACTAGTTACGTTGCTAGGATAGAAAATGTTCTTGATCGTCATCTTTTTTTTTACGCCACTTCTGATTCGTGTTACTAGTTACGTTGCTATGATAGAAAATGTCTTTGATCGTCATCTTTTTTACGCTACTTCTGATTCGTGTTACTAGTTACGTTGCTAGGATAGAAAATGTTCTTGATCGTCATCTTTTTTTTTACGCTACTTCTGATTCGTGTTACTAGTTACGTTGCTATGATACAAAATGTCTTTGATCGTCATGTTTCTTTTTCATTGTTCCCTTATTGTATATTGACTTTAAATTTTCGATAGAAAAAAGCAGTTTTATGATACAGACTATTCAAGAAAGCATATGCAGAGCCGTCCGCCATTTTTACGTATTACAGTATAATGTAATGTTTGTAATATTCAATTCAATTTTTCATTTACATTCGCATTGTGACCACACGCAAAAGCTCGGAGAGGTTTAGCCGCTAAACAGACGGTAAGATGGACTGCAAAAGTACTTTCAATTAATTACATATATAAATTAGCAAATCATAGCATCTCTTGTAACTACCAAGTAATAAGATACAATACCTTTCATAATAGAGGCCTACGAGACCTGTACCAGAAATGTACCTCTATGCTTTAAAATAAATTTTATTTTTCACTTGAGAATAGGATCTTACTGGCAATTACACCCGAGTTGGCTTTATAAGTTTCTGAAATCTATTACAAGAGATTCTCGATTTAGTTATCAATTGAGTGAAGCCACATGAAGCATTTTTATCGCCCTGAAAATTCCACTGCACTAAGGAATGTTTGAACAAGTGAACCTCGTATCTAATGTCAACATGGTAACGACTAAAACAGTATCGTTTAATAAACACCCGGGATAACAACTTCTTTCCTCCACGTAAATTTGAGTATCGTACTTTCATGTCATAATACGGCCCGTGTTCTGCGAATTTTGTTCACCCCTGAGCATGCAAAACTAACATGTCTGTCGACATTCGCTGATACCGGAGAATTATATGCGGTTTCTCAGAAATAAATAATATATCGCAGAAATTTCATCCGTTTCTTTACAGCGTCATTCATATATCTTGGCGCTTTCAAGTGTAGTGTGTTATTAGAGGCAATGGATAATTGTCGTTTTATCTTTTTTTATAGCCTCTTTTCCCGCCCCCTGCGCGCTGCATCCTGATATACACCGTTCCTTACTTAAGGCACAAGACACCAGAGCTTGATGGAACCCGCATGGGGTCGCGGAACGAGTTTCCCCAGGTAATGTCCGCTTGTACATATGTCCATCCCAATTAGCAAGTCCAGAAATTACGCCGGCACGAAGGGCCCTTACAACACTTGTCAGGTAATTCTTTATAGGACTCACGTCCTACTTTCCTTCAAACATCGTTATTCGAATTTCGGGATATGTAAGTAAAATTTTGGTGCACAAAGGCTATGTTCAAAATTTAAAATTATGCTTATATCTGATGGGAAATTATTGCATAAAATAGATCAGTTTGAAAGAATACTGTTATGGCCAGGGACCGTAATTTGTCCCATAAGGCCATAAGATTAAGTATTACTGGAGATTTTAAGTGGACGATGCGTGTGCATACAGCCCTAACAAGCGAAGTGCTTGACTGGCTGCTCACGCGACTCCTATTTGGTCAAGTTGGGTAGAACGAAACGTGGACCACAAACAACTACACTTACTTACAAATGGCTTTTAAGGAACCCGGAGGTTCATTGCCGCCCTCACATAAGCCCGCCATCGGTTTATATCCTGCGCAAGATTAATCCACTATCATATCCTACCTCCCTCAAATCCATTTTAATATTATCCTGCCATCTACGTCTCGGCCTCCCCAAAGGTCTTTTTCCCTCCGGCCTCCCAACTAATACTCTACATATATACATTTCTGGATTCGCACATACGTGCTACATGCCCTGCCCATCTCAAACATCTGGATTTAATGTTCTTAATTATGTCAGGTGAAGAATACAATGCGTGCAGTTCTGTGTTGTGTAACTTTCTCCATTCTCCTGTAACTTCATCCCCCTTAGCATCAAATATTTTCCTAAGAACCTTATTCTCAAACATTCTTAATCTCTGTTCCTCTCAAAGTGAGAGTCCAAGTTCCAAAACCATACCAAACAACCGGTAATAGGCTATAACTGTTTTATAAATTCTAACTTTCAGATTTTTTGACAGCAGACTAAATGACAAAAGCTTCTCAACCGAATAATAACAGGCATTTCTCATATTTATTCTGCGTTTAATTTCTTCCCGAGTGTCATTTGTATTTGTTACTATTGCTCCAAGATATTTATATTATCATCATTAATATTATTACTGTTATTAATATTATTATTATTATTATATTATCATTAATATTATTATTCCATTGTTTTCTGTATTGCTGTTATTTATATTTGCTATGTATTCTTATACTAGTTGACTATGGCCTTAACTCTACCAGTAAAAATAAATCAATTATTGAATAAATGAACAAATAACTTAAATTGTAGGAAACGTCATGTTATCAGTGTTTATCACTACAATGCAAGCCACCGGCGTAGCTCAGTCGGCTAAGGCGCTACCTGCAGATCAGGAGTTGCGCTCGGGCGCGGGTTCGATTCCCGATTGGGCTGATTACCTAATTTTCCTAGGTTTTACTCAACCGTAAGGCAAATGTCAGGTATCTATTGCAAATTCTCGGCCTCATCTCGCCAAATATCATCTCGCTATCACCAACTCCATCGACGCTAAATAAGTTCGTATTTGATACAGCGTCGTTAAATAACCAAGTAAAAAAACTATAATGCATTATGAAGGATCAGCAAGGTGTAACTTAGTTTTTAAAATTGAAAAGAACGTCAACTGCAGCACAAACAAGATGCAAGTGTTGCCTGGTAGTGTATACCTGTGACATGCGCCAAACATGACGTCACAGAATATGATCCCTAGTCATGATATTGACCGTCGTCATAGGACCTGTACACACGTCTGATACTCCTTTCTTATACATTCTACGTATAATCTCCACAACAGCTTTTTCTGATCCTATTCTGCACATAACCTTCAAATCAGATGTCTCGTTTCATTCAGTAGATAATAAAAATAATTAGTGTTGTCAGTTTATTCTGCATGTAATCTATATGACAGCTGTTGCTCAATCGATTTTGCGCATAATGTCCTTGAAGATTGTAGTTCATTCAGTTTTATGCATAATATCCATGGTTACAGTTGCTCAGTTGATTCATGCATAATATCCAGAACAACTGTACTTCACTTGATTCCTCCTATAATCTCCATGACAACAGTTGCTCAGTTGATTTTGGATAGTTTCTATGACTACGTAATATCCTGTTGCTCAGTTGATTCTGTACATAACCTACATATTGCAATATGCAAATCTAGTCTTTCAGGTAAGGCTCCCTGTAAAGCAGATTTGAATAATTTCAAGGGAAAAATTGTTTCGGGGCCGGGTATCGATCCCGGGACCTCTGGTTGAACGTACCAGCGCTCTACCACTGAGCTACCTGGGAACTCCACCCTACACCGTCTCAACTTTTCCCTTTATATCCACACAACTCGCGTGGGCTGACGAAACGCCAGAGACCCACAACGAGTGCACACAATCTCTGTGTGACTTGAAATTGTGGTTTTCTGTTAACGATACCCGGCCCCGGAACAATTTTTCCCTTGAAATTATTCAAATCTGCTTTACAGGGAGCTTCACCTGAAAGACTAGATTTGCATAATATATACGTTACTGTGTACGTTAACAGAAAACCACAATTTCAAGTCACACAGAGATTGTGTGCACTCGTTGTGGGTCTCTGGCGTTTCGTCAGCCCACGCGAGTTGTGTGGATATAAAGGGAAAAGTTGAGACGGTGTCGGGTGGAGTTCCCGGGTAGCTCAGTGGTAGAGCGCTGGTACGTTCAACCAGAGGTCCCGGGATCGATACCCGGCAACGGAACAATTTTTCCCTTGAAATTATTCAAATTATTCAAATTATACATATTACAAGTTGCGGTGTTCACTTTGTGCATAAAAACTGTTGCGCAGTTGATTTTGCGCATAACCTGCTTACATGTTGCGAAGATGATTCTGTTAATAATGTACATAGAAATTTTGCGCAGTTTAGTCTGCTCAAAATCTACATAAAACATATCCGCAGTTGATTCTGCGCATAATCTACATTAATTGAAGGTTCAGAGTCATAGAGGACCAAACGCCATTTATTAAAAACGGAGATAGCAAGGGTTAAAGTTGAATGAATACCATAGTTTAATGAAGTTTGACATATCATTTAGTTTTAATGTGTATACTTTGTATTACTTGCTGTATGTTTCCGTTGAATAATGGTAATAACTTCATTTTAACCTTGTTTTCTACAGTTTTAGTAAATGGAGCTTGACCCATTATGGTTCTGAACCCTTCATTTGTTCCTCAGTTGACCCTGAGCATAATCTACATAACTGATATTACACTTTCATTACCTGCATAGAATTGGAATATATCAGTCCCCTAACTGCCCATTGTGCAACTCAAACCAAGAAATGGATTCGGAACACCTCAAAATCTGTGATTCAGTGGCTGACCATGATAATATCTTTGAAAAATATTGGAGTGCAAGAGGTCAAATGACTTTATTGTCAAACGCCTGGCATTAGAAAACAACAACAACAACAACACTTTTATTACGAATGTTGTTCATTTGTTTCTGTACATAGCCTATATGCGTCTGTTCATTTGTTTTGCGCATTGTCTCCATGACTACTGTTACTCAGTTCACGCTATGCCTATCTTAACGAGTTGATTATGCAATTATGTCCATTTCACTTGTTTTTGTGCACAGTCTACTTGTTATCTCCATGACGACACTTGCTTACAATCAGTTGATTATGCAGTTACCTCAATAATTTACTGTTGTTTACTAGTTTCTA